>NC_057798.1:480073962-480117482 GCF_018294505.1 Triticum aestivum | reverse complement strand
TCAAACAGTAATGCATGCCGGTGGAGCGGGGGAGGGTGCGGGGGGTGCAGGGGGTCGGCGGCGGCGGTTGAGTAGGGGAGGGGTGCGGGGGGTCGGCGGCGGCGGTTGAGTAGGGGAATCGAGGGTGCGGGCGGTCGGCGGCGGCGGCCAGTGGACCGGGGGGTGCTCAGCGGCGAGGGGGACCGGATCTGGCGAGGTGGGATAGCGATCGAGAGATGGAGGGGGATCGAGATCGAGTGTCCATGAAATTTAAAAATATTCATGATAGTTCAAAAAGTGCCCATGAAATACAATCGAGAAATGAAGGCTACGATTTAAATACAATCGATCTTAGCTAGCTATCTGTTCACATTCTTGTTGCCCTTCTTTTCTGCAAATGGAGTTCTTCTGTGGAACGGACGTCCTTTAGGTAGGGTGGTCCTGCTTCTTCTTGTGGTGTATGCTGCTACTTCATCAGCGTCGTCATGTTCGATCCTCGGGTCGCCGTACTTGTCGAAGTCTTGCTCATTGGCTACTCCATCCATTCCGATGATCTTCCTTTTGCCTCTCCTCACGACAACACGACTGGGCTTTGGCAGGTCGGTAATGAAGAAGCATTGGTCCACTTGGGAAGCCAGTACCCATGGCTCATTTTTCGCGGTGATGTTTGCGCCCGCGGTCTTGGATTTGGCTTCGGGTATAACCATGGAGGTGAAATATCGGTCTTCTTTTAGGACGCTCATGGCCCATCTGACACGGAACATCGGCACCTTCTCTCCAGCGTAGCTCAGCTCCCAGATCTCCTCGATCCTTCCGTAGTATCTGTCCTTGTCCTTACCGGTGTAGGATTCCATTCTTACCCCAGAGTTCTGATAACCATCGCTCTTCATGTCCTTGTCCTCGGTGTAGAATGTGTAGCCGTTGATATCGTACGCCTCATAGGTCATCAGGTTGTGCTCGGCGCCCTGTGACAAGGCGAATATGAGTTGTTCATTCGCGGAAGAATCCTCATGTAAAGGGTACGACAGAAGCTTCTGCTTGAACCAACGCGTGAAACATGAGTTGTGCTCTTTGAGTATATCTCCGTCCGTCCTCTGTTGGCCTCGGTCATTGTATGTCTTCTCAATAAAGGTTTTGTGCTCTACCACCCAAGGATCGACCACGTCTATGTGTTGTAGCGCGACTAGGTTTGCTCTTTCAAAGTCGGCGAGTCGACCCTTGAAGTCGACATGCATTTCGCGGCGACCCTCACGGTGACCCCATCCAGCGAGCCTGCCGAGGTGCCTGTTGACGGGCAGACCAACGGGGTTGTCGATGCCTAGATAATTCGTGCAGTAGGAGATGCACTCTTCGGTCAGAAAGCCCCTGGCTATACTTCCCTCTGGACGTGACATGTTCCGAACGTATCCTTTGATGACACCATTCATCCTTTCGAAAGGCATCATGCTGTGCAGGAACGTCGGCCCGAGTTGGATGATATCCTCCATGATATGGACCAGCAGATGCACCATAACGTCGAAGAATGCTGGCGGGAAGTACATCTCAAGCTCGCATAGTATCACCACGATCTCTTCCTGTAGCCTTCTGAGTTGCCTCACGCCAATCGACTTCCGAGAGATGACGTCGAAGAAGTTGCATAGGCCAAATAGCGTTTCACGGACGTGCGCGTCCATGATCCCACGGATTGCAACTGGAAGTATCTGCGTCATCAGCACGTGACAGTCGTGAGACTTCATCCCGCTGAACTTCTGCTTCGCTGGGTCTAGGTATCTGCTTATCTTCCACGTGTAACCGTAAGGAAGTTTTACTCCTAGGAGGCAGGTGAAAAACTGCTCGATCTCCTCCTGACTTAGAGTGAAGCATGCGGGAGGGTAGTCATTTCCGGTCTTCTTGGCCTTTTTGCCTTTGCGACGACTTTCTGTGTCCTGCTTCGCCTCATCATCATCATCATCATCATCATCATCATCATATATAGCGTGAAGCTCCTGCCTGATGCCCATTGATTTCAAGTCTGCCCTTGCTTTCGTCCCATCTTTGGTCCTCTCTGGCATGTTGAGCAGGGTACCAAGCAGACTCTCGCACACGTTCTTCGTGACATGCATGACATCAAGGCTGTGAGGCACACGGTGGATCTTCCAGTACGGCAAGTCCCAGAAAACAGACCTCGTTTTCCATACCTTCAGCAGCGGCTCTGGCGCCTTTCGCTTCTTTCCTGGCTTTGGCGCCTTTTGCTTCTTTCCCGACAGTGGGCAGTCTTTCCAATTTTTCAACAGCTTGTCTATTTCCTCGCCGCTCCTCGTACACGGGCATTTTCGGGGTTCGGTTTCACCATCGAATAGATCCTTGCGTTTCCTCCACGGGTCATCATCGCGAAGCCACCTTCGATGTCCCATGAACACGGTTTTCGAAGACCCGGGATCTCTATCTAGCTGGCGATACGTTGTGTCATCCATGCACCTTACACATCCAGAAAATCCGTAGACTACCTGCCCCGCGAGATATCCGTAACCGAGATAGTCGTGCACCGTCGTGAGCAGTGCGGCTCTCATAGGGAAATATTCTTTCTCTGCGGCGTCCCACGTATTAGCTGGCGTTTTCCACAGCGTGTCTAGCTCCTCCTTCAGCAGCCCCAGATACAGATTGATGTCGTTCCCTGGTTGTTTCGGCCCTTCAATTAGCATACTCATGTGAATGTACTTCCTCTTCATGCACAATCAGGGGGGAAGGTTGTACATCCACACAAACACAGGCCAGGTGTTATGTGTGCTTCTCTGGCTGCCAAACGGATTGACTCCATCAGTGCTCGCGCCCAGCACAATGTTCCTTGGATCCTTCCCAAATTCTGGGTATTCAAAATTCAACGCTTGCCACTGGCTCGCATCCTTAGGGTGACTCAGCATCTTGTCTTTTTTATCTATCTCCGGATCATTTGCGTCATCTTCTCGCTTCTTCTCCTCCCTATCCGCGTGCCAACGCAGGAGCTTTGCTACCTTAGGATCCGCGAAATACCGCTGCAGACGAGGAGTGATCGGAAAGTACCACACCACTTTTCAAGGAGCTTTCTTCCTCTTCTTGTATCGAGTGACGCCGCACACCAGACATATGGTAGACTCCGCGTGCTCGTCTCGATAAATGATGCAATTGTTCATGCACACATGGTATTTCACGTGCGGTAACTCCAGAGGACACACGATTTTCTTCGCCTCCTCCAAACTGGTCGGGCACTTGTTCCCCTTTGGAAGACGTTCGTGCCAGAATGACATGTTCTCGTTGAAGCATGCGTCGGTCATTTTGTGTTTTACCTTCATCTCCAGAGCCATGAGCGTTACTTTCAGGCGGGTATCCTCGGGCCTGCATCCTTCATATAATGGAGTAACCGCGTCTAACTCAAGTTGATCCATCTTGGCTTTCTCTCGGGCGGCAGCTCTTGCGTTATCCGTCTGCTTGAGAAGCAGCTCTTGAATATGAGGGTCCTGCACCCAGCCTATGGATGGTCCAGCGTCGTCTGCTCCGCCAACATCATCATCATGTCCTGCATCTTCTACATGATGACTGTGTACAGTATCACCGTCCTGATCATCTCCTGGGGATTCTTCGTCTTCTCGCCCGCCCGAGCCGTGGTGGTTGTCTTGCTGCCCATCCTCATTTCTTGCCCGGCCCCCATGGACGACTTCGTAGTCATCTTCATCACCTTGCCACCGATAGCCATCCATGAAACCACGCAAGAGCAGGTGGTCCCGCACCTGCCCGGAATCCGGGTCCGCAATAAGGCTCTTCAGCTTGCATCTTCGACACGGACATCTTATCTCCGTCTCGTTCTTTTGAAGCATCTCGGCCTTCGCGGACCTCAAAAACCTATTCACGATGCCTTCGGTCATCGTGCGGACCATGGTCGCCTGCGGGGTAGAGCAAAACGATATTTTAGAACCAAGAAAAAATTTGGCATGACCTTCCCTAAAAATAGGACCAAAAAGAATGCTTAATGCCAAAATTCTCGCCGAAACGGAAATGAATCAACATTTCGGCAAAATATTGGCAACTATCGCATTTCAAATACCGGTACACCTCCAAACACAAACACATATGCAACACCACAAACATATGCAACACCACGAACATACATAGATCTAGCTAGGCCATAAAAAGTGCATGTGCACATTGTTGTAGGGAGAACAACATAAATATAGCTTCCCCACTTACTTACTTATCAAAACAAGGTAATTTAACCACTTAATTTGAATGAATCTATGGTGGAAATGAGGTGAAAAAGAGGAGGCACCCGAGACAAGGAGGAGGCGGTGGAGAGAATGAAGTGGGTAGAAAGTGAGTGTGGGAGGAGAGGCTGTCCAAAATATCTTATTGCTGCCCACTTACTAATGGCGCACCAACCATAAATGCACCATTAGTAATCTAGGTTACTAATGGCGCACTCTCCCATGGTGCGCCATTAGTAGTTTTGCAAAAAAAAAACATGCTAATGGCGCACTGCCCCACGGTGCGCCATTACTAGTTTAAACTAGTAATGGCGCACCGTGGGACAGTGCGCCATTAGTAGTTTTGCAAAAAAAGGAATAAAAAATAATAAAAAAACAACATTAATGGCGCACTTACTGACAGGTGCGCCATTACTAGTTACAACTAGTAATGGCGCACTTCCTCGGGATGCGCCATTAGTATGTTTGGACAGGCGCGCTAGTTCAAAAAAAATTTTGATACTAATGGCGCACCTTGGGCCAGGTGCGCCATTAGTAGTTTCAACACTAATGGCGTATTAGAAGGTGGTGCGCCATTAGTATATACTAATGGCACACCACCTGTCTGGTGCGCCATTAGTGTCAATCCCATCTATAGCCCTTTTTCTAGTAGGGATATCTTCGAGCCTGCTGCTGATAGAATGCGGAACGAGCTTTTGCCACATCCCGCTCCTCCCTAAGGCGTCCAAACTGTCCTGCCGATCCAACTCGGCTTCTCTTTCTTCGTACATGCGCAGGCGAGGTGAGTCATGAATTATATCGTAGGGCAGAACTACCTCTGCGCCGTACACCATAAAAAATGGTGTGAATCCAGTAGTGCGATTCGCCGTGGTCCGCAACCCCCAGAGTACGGAGTCGAGCCCCTCTACCCAGTGCGCGTTAGATTCCGTGAGGGACCTCACTAATCTAGGTTTGATGCCGCTCATGATTAGACCATTTGCTCGTTCGACTTGACCGTTAGTTTGGGGGTGATAGACTGAAGCGTAGTCGAGCCTGATGCCCATATTTTTGCACCAGAGTTTAACATCGTCGGCCGTGAAATTCGTGCCGTTATCACTGATGATGCTATGTGGGACGCCATAACGGTGTACTACCCCAGATATGAAGTCTATCACCGGTCCGGATTCTTCCATTTTAACTGGCTTGGCCTCTATCCATTTGGTGAATTTGTCCACCATGACCAATAGGTATTTTTGCTTGTGGGTTCCCCCTTTAAGGGGTCCAACCATGTCAAGCCCCCAGACCGTGAACGGCCAGGTGATGGGTATAGTTTTGAGGGCGAGGCATGTGGCTTTGATTAGGAAAGAGCTGGCAACCGACGCATCGTTGGACTAAGTCCTGAGCATCTGCCCGGGCAGTCGGCCAATAAAATCATGTACGGAAGGCCTTGCCTACAAGGGCCCGGGCTGCAGCGTGGTGCCCGCCGAGTTCGGCGTGAACTTCAGCCAGGAGATTTCGCCCTTCCTCTTCGGAGATGCACCTTTGAAGGACTCCGGTTGTGCTTTTCTTATAAAGTTCTCCCTCATGGACCTTGTAGGCTTTAGATCGCCGAACTATGCGGCGGGCCTCATTTTGGTCTTCGGGAAGTTCCTGCCTAGTTAAATAGGCTAGGAATGGTTCCGTCCACGAGGCAATTACTGCCATTATTTCATGGGCTGAGGGTGTTATTTCATTGGCTGAGCCACCGACTGTGTCACAATGTTCCGTGTTGGGTGGCGCGGTTGGTTCCGGGTTGTTATTTCCGGGCTCCTCTTCCCGTAATACGGATGGCTTAAAGAGCCGCTCCAGGAAGATGTTTGGAGGGATGGCATCATGTTTTGCGCCGATGCGCGCCAACACGTCGGCTGCCTGGTTATTATCCCGAGCTACATGGTGGAATTCGAGTCCTTCGAAACGAGCTGACACTTTTAAGACGGCGTTACAATAGGCTGCCATTTTCGGATCCTTGGCGTCAAAGTCTCCATTTACTTGGGATATTGCAAGGTTTGAATCCCCGCGCACCTCTAGGCATTGAATACCCATGGAGATTGCCATCCGGAGACCATGTAGAAGGGCCTCATATTCGGCTGCATTGTTGGAGTCCGCGTACATTATCTGAAGTACGTATTGGACTGTGTCTCCGGTTGGGGACGTCAATACGATGCCAGCCCCCAAGTCGGCCAACATTTTGGAGCCGTCGAAATGCATGATCCAATTGGAGTATGCGCCGTACTCTTCAGGGAGTTCGGCTTCGGTCCATTCGGCGATGAAGTCAGCCAAAAGTTGCAACTTTATAGCTCGCCGTGGTTTGTAGGTTATGTCAAATGGTAAGAGCTCAATGGCCCATTTTGCAATCCTGCCCGTTGTGTCGCGGTTGTTTATAATGTCGTTGAGAGGTACTTCGGAGGCCACTATTATCGAGCACTCTTGAAAGTAGTGTCGCAGCTTCCGGGATGCCATGAACACCGCGTACGCTATCTTTAAATAATGTGGATACCGGGACTTGCATGGAGTTAAGACAATGGATACATAGTACACTGGTTTTTCAAGAGGGAATTTGTGTCCTTCTGTTTCTCATTCGATGACGAGCACTGCGCTTACAACTTGATATGTTGCCGCGATATATAATAACATTGGTTTGCCTAGGCTGGGCGCGGCCAGGACCGGATTTGTTGCTAATATGGCCTTTATTTCTTCAAGTCCGGTCGTGGCAGCATCCGTCCACTCGAAGTGTTCGGTGCGCCGGAGGAGGCGGTAGAGAGGCAGTGCCTTTTCTCCCAAACGGTAGATGAAGCGGCTTAGAGCCGCCATGCATCCAGTCAGTTTTTGTATTTGTTTGAGGTCTTTTCGGATATCCAATTGTGACAGAGCTCGGATCTTGGCTGGGTTTGCTTCAATTCCTCTACCGGATAGAATGAAGCCCAAGAGCTTTCCTGCTGGTACGCCGAAAACGCATTTTTCCAGGTTGAGCTTAATGTCATATGCTCGGAGGTTGTCGAATGTGAGCCTCAAATCGTCTACTAGAGTTTCAACGTGTTTGGTCTTAACGACCACATCGTCTACGTATGCCTCCACTGTTTTGCCGATCTGGGTAGCCAGACACGTCTGAATCATGCGCTGGTATGTTGCGCCGGCGTTTTTGAGTCCGAAGGGCATTGTGTTGAACCAGAATGGTCCGTATGGAGTAATGAATGCCGTTGCGGCCTAGTTTGTTTCCGCCATCTTGATTTGATGGTATCCAGAGTATGCGTCGAGGAAACACAATGAATCGTGCCCCGGGGTAGCATCGATGATTTGGTCGATGCGGGGAAGGGGGAAAGGATCCTTTGGACAGGCCTTATTAAGGTCTTTAAAATCGACACAGAGGCGCCAGGATTTGTCCTTTTTTGGTACCATTACCAGGTTCGCTAGCCAGTCTGGATGTTTTATATCTCTGATGAATCCGTCTTCTAATAGTTTGGCTAGCTCCTCTCCCATTGCCTGTCTTTTTTGTTCGGAAAATCGTCGAAGAGCCTGTTTGACTGGCTTGAATCCTTTTAGGATATTTAGGTTGTGCTCTGCCAGCCTGCGTGGGATTCCTGGAATATCTGAAGGGTGCCAGGCAAAAATGTCCCAATTTTCCCGAAGGAATTCTCGTAGTGCGGCTTCTACATCAGGGTTTAATTGTGCCCCAATGGAGGCCGTCTTTGTGGGGTCCGTTGGATGGACCTGGAATTTGACTATTTTGTCTGCTGGTTTAAAAGAGGTGGACTTAGATCTCTTATCGAGTATCACATCGTCCCTATTCACCATGGAGCGCAGTGCAGTGAGTTCTTCTGCCGCTAAGGCTTCAGATAGTGCCTCTAGGGCTAGTGCGACTGTCTTATTTTCAGCGCGGAGTGCTATATCCGGATCACTGACCAGAGTGATGATTCCATTGGGCCCGGGCATTTTAAGCTTCATGTACCCGTAATGGGGTACATCTTGGAAAATTGTGAATGCCTCTCGCCCTAATAGAGCGTGATATCCGCTGCTGAACGGGGCCACTTGGAACGTGACCTCCTCGGACCTGTAGTTGTCCGGCTAACCGAACACCACATCTAGTGTGATTTTTCCTATGCAGCGTACTTCCTGACTAGGGATTATTCCTATAAAGGCTGTGCTGCTTCGCTCAATGCGGCTCCAGTCTATTTCCATTTTTTGGAGGGTTTCCTCGTAGATGAGGTTTAATCCGATGCCGCCATCCATGAGTACCTTGGTAAGACGAAAGTCGTCCACTATTGGACTGAGGACCAATGCGGCTGGTGCTCGGGCTGTTCGGAATTTAGGTTCGTCGCTGGCATTGAAGGTGATAGCCGTGTCGCTCCATGGATTTGTTGTTGCTACTTGGTAGACTTCGGCGAGGCTGCAGATTGTTCGTTTCCGCTTATTATTTGATGCGAAAGTCTCGAAGATTGTTAATACCGTACTGGTACTATTGGGCTGGTTCTGCGGGGCTAGAAGACCTTCGCCACTTTTGGCCACCTGCCGTAGTATCCAACATGCTCGAAGGCTATGTGTTGGAGTGGCGCCCTCTGTATTATGGATTTTGCAGGGTCCGCTGAGCCATCCCTCCAGTACGGTTCCGTACCCTTTAGGGGGTTTTTGCTTTTTGGTTTTTGACCCAGGTGCTTGAGCATGGTGCACCCTTTTATTCCGGACTAGGGTTGTGTTCAGGGCCGGATTGTCCCAAAATCTGGTTTCGGTTTTCCAGGCACTCTCCATCGCATAGTATTTTCGTACTATGGTCGCCAGGTCGGCGAAGCGCATAACTTCACGACAACTTATGGCATTCATGATTCCCTTGTCCGTGCAATTGTTGCAGAAAATAGAGATTGCGCTTTCCTCACGGCAGTCCTTTATCCTATCCATAACCAGGAGGAATCTGGCCCAGTAATGATGTACTGTTTCATCGGGCTCTTGCCGTATTTGAGATAGATCGCTTGTGTTTGGGTGGGTGGGTGGAATTAAATTCGGAACCCCGCCCAATCTGAGGCTCAAAGGCCGAGGAGTTTCCAGATTTGGAAGCTTTGATTGCTGGACGTCGTCCAACGAATCTAGTCTGCTGCCTAACTTTAGGTTCAGTACTCGATTGACGTCCGTCCCTCCGCGGGAATCCGGCATGGAGGGATTGGGACTCCGGACATAACTGGTCTTTAATATAGAAGAAGAGTTGCCGCGTTGTTCTTCTACCACAACAACGTGGTGGGTAGCCTGGGGAGAGTTAATTTCTCTCAGATCGGTTTTAAGCCCAATCTGATCGTAGTCTGTAGCGACTCCCAGGGCGGCAATGCGATCCAGGAGCTTGTTTACGGAAGAGAGCTCCATCGGATACAGCTGTTCGGTGAATTCCGAGTTGACGCGAAGATCGCTTTTGATGACCCGAGAGGTCGTCGTCGAAGCGGTGGCCGAACAGGTGGTCATAAGAAAACCACCTAGCCGGATAGCCTGACCGGCGGCCAAAGCTCCTTTGGCAATGGTACCGTCTTTAAAGATGGGAAGAGGCATCCTTCTTGATTGCGATGGCACAGAGGAACTCTCAATGAAAGCACCAATGTCGGTGTCAAAACCGGCGGATCTCGGGTAGGGGGTCCCGAACTGTGCGTTTAGGCGGATGGTAACAGGAGACAAGAGACACGATGTTTTACCCAGGTTCGGGCCCTCTTGATGGAGGTAAAACCCTATGTCCTGCTTGATTAATATTGATGATGTGGGTATTACAAGAGTAGATCTACCACGAGATCAAGGAGGCTAAACCCTAGAAGCTAGCCTATGGTATGATTGTTGTTATCTCCTACAGACTAAAACCATCCGGATTATATAGACACCGGAGAGGGCTAGGGTTACACAGAGTCGGTTACAATGGTAGGAGATCTACATATTCGTATCGCCAAGCTTGCCTTCCACGCCAAGGAAAGTCCCATCCGGACACGGGACGAAGTCTTCAATCTTGTATCTTCATAGTCTTGGAGTCCGGCCGATGATGATAGTTCGGCTATCCGGACACCCCCTAATCCGGGACTCCCTCAGTCCTCATCATCAAAATCTTCAAAGTCCTCATCTCAAAAGAATAGCAGTTCCAAAAAGGCTCGGACATTTATTGGCAAGGAAATGGACTCTGAAGCTGAATCTGAGGAAAATGTGGAAGAGGAGGAATCTGACAAATCATACTCTGGTGTGCCGAGCCTAGCCCTCGTTACTGCTTACGTCAGCAAGTCCATCTTCAACACTGAAGAAAATGACTTCCCCAACACTGCTGACGACGGTGTCGATGACTACGCTCCCACCTATTGCTTCATGGAAAAAGTTGCCAAGGTACTCAAATATCCCCCCTCTGAATCTAGTGAGGATGAATTTGATGAAAATCTCAAACAACAAAAGACTTCGAAAAAGGTTCAAAATCTGCTAGACAAAAGCGATGACCTGTTGGGTGAGGAATTGGATCAAACTCAAACTCTGACTGATAATCTTTAGCGACTTCAATCTAAGTTTGATAATCTTCAGAGTCATTATAACTCTCTTTTAGCCGATCATGAGAAGCTTTCTTATGAATTTCTTCAAAGATAGCAAGATCTTGAGAATTTAAGGGTAAGTTATGAAGATCTTTAGAAGGAAAATGATTCATTTCTTGCTCAACAGATCAGTTCCACTCAGGAAGGATTCATTCCACCATGTTTGAAATGCATTGAGCGAGAATCTGCTAATTCTTCATCTGAGTGTTCAAATGCTTCTATTACTACAAATTCTTCAACTGCCTCTGTGGTTACAAATTCCTCATCCGAGGATACAATAAGTATCACTGACGATAATGCAGGATTGAAGGAATTGTATGTGATAGGAATATACAAAAGCCTCAATGGGCACCAGACTCTTTGTGATGTGCTGTAAAAGCACATCTTGAACAGGAACCCTAGGAAAGAGGGTATTGCCTTTGAAAGGAAACTCAATGCTGATGGGACCTACTTGAAACCTGAGCAGTATGCCAAAACCTCATGGGTTGCTGCGAAAGGACCTCCCATAGATCCATCTACCTTATCTGACTTTAGTTGTGAATCTTTATATTATTCTGATGAGTCATTTGACTCCAACTATAAACTATTCAAAAATTAGAATGGTGAAGTATTTGCTCGATATGTTGGAACTAACTGCAGGAATGGTCCCCATACGAAGAAAATTTCGGTTCCCAAAAAGTACCTTCAATTCGTCACGTGAATGTCCTCATGACACCACCTATGAAGAATAGGAACCCCAGATCAAATTCTTCATATGGATCAAATCTTCATATGGATCCAATTCCTCATACGGACCAAATTCCTCATATGGATCGAATTCCTCATGTGGATCCAAATCCTCAAATGAACATCATCGTGCTAACACTTACTTTTCGCAGGGAAAAACGAAAGGCTATGAATATGTGCATTATTCTTCAAATCATTATGTTCATAAGTCCTTGAAGAATTTCTTTGCTTATTCATATACTTACGCTAACCCCTCTTCTGTGAAACGAAGTGCACTGGCTTCATGGCACCTTTCTCTTATGGAGCTCGCAGAATGATGAACTCTTTGCCACCCCTCCAGATTTGGGTGGTGAAGAAAAATAACTAATCTCATGTGTAGGGTCAGGTCTCCAGATGAACTTGCACGCCTGAAGAATTTGCTAGAGACCTGAATATGCTTGAAAGGATGTAAGCTGATCACGAAGAAATGAATTATTCATTTCTCACGTCCTCATACTACTATATCTGTTGTACTGCTTGCTGAAATTCAATCTGATGAATTTGATGTCATATTCTTCACCGATGAAGTATATGGGTTTGTATGTTGCAGTAATTCATCTGCAGGATGAACAACCCAAAGCTACTGAGTGGGTCCTCGACAGTGGATATACGAATCACATGACTGGTGATAGGAATCTATTGATGGACATTGCATTATCTCCATCGCATCTGAAGCATATCTCCTACGTTGACAAAGGCAAAAGCAAGGTATTGGGTCTAAGTAGGGTTGCAATCTCAAAGGATAGACACATGGACTAAGTCATGCTTGTCGAGTCCTTATGATTCAACCTCATGTCTGTCTTAATGCTTTGTGATCTTGATATGGTTGTCATCTTTGGCAAATGTCGCTGTATTGTGCTAATGGAATCTGGCAATTCCAAAGTTTTCGGAGGCTTTAGGAGAGGAGACTTGTATATTATTGATTTCTCTGCATGAGCACAACCTGCCACATGTCTACTTGCAAAAGCTTCAGAAGGCTGGTTATGGCATCGATGACTAGGTCATGCTGGCATGAGGAACTTGCATACACTCGTTAAGAAGAAGCATGCCATTGGGATCGAGGGTGTCAAATTCCTCAAAGATCATCTGTATGGGGCTTGTGAGGCTGTAAAGATGACCAGAGCCAAGCACCCCTCGAAGACTATCATGACCACCTGTCGTCCCTTTGAATACTTCAAATGGATCTCTTTGGCCCTACTCATTATGCCACACTAACAAATGCAGCATCTCTATATGGCTTTGTTTTTGTTGATGATTATTCTCGTGACACATGGGTGCATATCATCACTTACAAAATTGAAGTGCAGGAAGTCTTCAAATGATTTTCCTCAAGGGCATCTATGAACTTCGGTGTGAAGATCAAGCATATCCAGAGTGATAATGGGACCAAGTTCAAGAATACTGTTCTTGATGATTATCTTGATGAACATGGTATTACTCACGAATTATTTGTCCCTTACACTCCTCAGCATAATGGCGTCATGGATCACAAGAACATGACTCTTGTTGAGATGGCTTGCACTATGCTTGATGAATACAAGACACCTCCTCGTTTCTGGCCTGACGCTATTGATATTGCATGCCACATCATCAACAGGGTATATATTCCCAAATTCTTCAGAAAGACCTCATATGAACTCCTCACTGACAAGAAACCCAATGTAAGTTATTTCAAAGTCTTCGATGCTAAATGCTGGATTAGCGATCCTCATCACAATTCTAAATTTGCACCGAAAGCACATGAAGGTTTTATGCTTGGTTACGGAAAGGACTCGCACACCTACAGAGTCTTCAACACCTATCACCACAAGGTTGTTGAAGTTGTAGATGTGCAGTTCGATGAAACTAACGGCTCGCAAAGAGAGCACCTACCTCCTATGCTAGATGAATTGTCACCTGAGGAATCCATCAAGTACAAGGCTAGTGAGGATGTCATACCTACTGAAGAATCCGCTGAAGAAGTCATTCCAGACCGTGAAGAAAATCATGGTGGTGCACCTGAAGAAAATGCCTCTGAAGAAAATGCTGAGCCAAATCAAAGTCATCAACCTGCTCATCCTCGCGTTTCAAATGAAGTGCAGATTGAGAGAATCATCGACGACATCAATGCACCAGGTCCTCTCACACGCTCAAAAGCTTCACATTTGTCTAACTTTTGTGGGCACTTCGCTTTTGTCTCTATCACAGAGTCCACCAAAGTTGATGAGGCATTTTTGGAGCCTGAGTGGATTCAAGCTATGCAAGAGGAATTACATCAATTCGAGATCAACAATGTGTGGGAGCTTGTCAAGCAAAAAGACCCACGCAAGCACAATATCATCGGTACCAAATGGATCTACCGCAACAAGCAAGATGAAAATGGCCTTGGGTGAGGAATAAGGCTCGTCTTATAGCTCAAGGCTACACACAGGTTCAAGGAATTGATTTTGATGAAACTTTTGCACCTGTTGCTAGACTTGAGGCTATTTGCATATTGATTGCTTATGCTAACCATCATAATATCATCTTATATCATATGGATGTGAAAAGTGCATTCCTCAATGTTAAGCTTGAGGAAGAAGTATATGTTGCTCAAGCACTAGGTTTTGAAGATCCAAAGCTTCCTGCCCATGTCTTCAGACTCAATAAGGTCCTCTATGGCCTCAAGCAGGCCCCTCGGGTGTGGTATGATACTTTGAAGGAATTCTTCATGAAGAAAGGCTTCAAACCCTGTTCACTTGACCCAACTCTTTTTACCAAAACATATGATGATGAATTATTCATGTGGCAAATATATATTGATGATATTATCTTTGGCTATACTAACCAACATTACAGTGACAACTTTTCCTATATGAGGAGTGAAGAATATCAAATGGCTGTGATGGGAGAATTGAAATTCTTATTAGGTCTTCAAATTTGTCAACAATGCAATGGCATCTTCATATCTCAAGAGAAATACCTCAAGGATGTGTTGAGGAAATTCGGCATGCAAGACTGCAAAGGCGTCAAAATCTCTATGGCAACAAATGGCCATCTATGCACCGATGAAAATGGTAAAGACTTTGATCAAAAGGTATACCGCTCCATGATTGGCTCGTTATTGTATCTATGTGCATCTAGGCTAGATATTATGCTTAGTGTTTGCATGTGTGCCCGATTTCAAGCTACACCGAAGGAATCACACCATAAGGCTGTGAAACATATCCTTTCATATCTAGGTCACACTCCAACACTTGGATTATGGTATCCGAAGGGCTCGGTTTTTGATCTCATTGGATATTATGACTCTACTACGCTGGTGATCGGGTGGATCGCAAGTCAACATCAGGCACATGTCATTTCCCCGGACGATCCTTAGTATGTTGGTCCTCAAAAAAGCAGAACTGCGTATCACTCTCTACTGCTGAAGCTGAGTACATTTTTGCTGGTTCTTACTGTGCTCAATTGCTATGGATAAAGCAAACCCTCAAGGACTATGGCATCAATGTGAAGAATGTGCCACTCTACTGCGACAAAGAGAGTGCAATCAAGATTGCTCACAACCTAGTTCAGCACTCGAAGACAAAGCACGTCCATATTCGTCATCATTTTCTTCATGATCATGTGTTGAAGGGCGACATATCCATAGACCACGTGAAGACTGAAGATCAGCGGGCAGATATCTTCACAAAGCCCTTGGATGAGAAGAAATTTAGCAAGTTGTGGTGTGAGCTACATATCTTAGAATCTTCGAATGTCCTTTGAAAGGACACACATCCTAACACTTATGCAAAATTGATGACTTAGATGTGCAACACACGAAGTAACGTTTTTCTTCAATCAATGAAGACTAACCCTCTAAGTGTGAAGAAGTTAATGAAGAATTTGATTATCAGAACCCTACGACAATTGTACGCGGTGTCTGAAATCATCATTCTTATATGGTGGGTCACGCCACCAACCAAAGTTGAAAATCTTTAAATTTTAGTTTTTCTTCATTTTTGCAAATTCTTCAACTTTGCAAAACCTTCAGTTTCTTTCCGACTGGTGTTCTTCATTGCCTATATATGAGTTTTTCATGTCCTCTACAACATTCACTTATTGCTAATTCTTCAAGTTGACTTTTCATTTAAGTGAATGTGATCGGACCCATTCCCCCTCTATGCTAAACTCAAACCAGTCTATTCACAAATTCTTCATGTGCGTTCTATTTGAAACCCATTCAAAATCTTCACTGTGTCCTTGACAGCTGAAGAATTTGCGAACGAAACTTTAAAATATTCATATCTAAGTTTTCAGCTTTTGCCACTCAAATCGTTCCGCATCCCATGATGGGATTAAAATATTCAGCCATGATCTAACACGATCTCCACCTGTCAGTACGTGGGTGACACATGTCGATAGGATGGCAAGGGCCAGGGGCACGTTCATCCAATCCTCAGACGAGCGGTTTTTCACCTCGATTATAAATACCCCTCACCCTCCTCATACCACATTTACTTTGCTCGATCTCACTCCCTTCACTCGAGCTCTCTGACCTAGCGCCACCTCTATACTCCATCTTCTCCGGTGAGAAAGAGCTTCACTGCCTTGACCTCATCGCCATCGTACTCGCGCTGGCCACGGAAATCTTCACCTCCGCCGCCGCCATAGCTGTCTCTCACCGCCAAGTTAGGGCGTGGGGGTTCTGTACTAACGAACTTCTCCACTTCTACTCCCAGTTTGTCATGTTCTTCATCAAGGGTAAATAAAATCTTTTTTACTGGCCTTGTTGATTCTGATGATTTCCACAAATTCTTGAAAATATGTTTATTCTTCAACTTCCATTTCCTTAAACACCAAGTTGCATCTCTTCTTGATTTGTTTCCCTAAGCTATGTTTTTCTTCAAGATTCCTCAATTGTGTGGATTTTCAAATCTATACAACTCTGGAACCTAAGTCAAGAAAGCTTAGTGAAATTCCACAAGACACCCATGGTCAAATTCCTCAAACTTGATTCTTAATAAAAAAATCTGAGAACGCATATGACCCCTCCAAATTGTTCGCACCTATACTCTGTTCACAGGTACACATGTCCGCCGCTGACTCACTAGGTTCTCATCAACTTAACTCATTTGCAGCATTCCTCGAAGACAAAATGCATACCTCCTCAGAAACTTCGATTGTTCAAAATCCTCAAGTGGAGAAAATGGCTGATTGTTAACGTCCTCAGAAAGGAGGAAAGAGGCCTGAAACAAATACAATGTTTGAAATCCCTGAAGACATCTATGATGAATATTGCACTCCTGATGAAGCCACTCATGGCAAGGAGAACAAAAATCAGCGCAAAGTGCACATTCAGTGGATTGAAAGAAGATGGGCAAGAGAATGGAGGGAGTATCGATATGTTACTCCAAAGTACAATAAGAAATTCGCAGTTAACCCTCCATGTCCAAGACCTCCATTGGCTCCAGGCCAAGAAGCTGATCCCTCAAGCAGGCGAGGTGAGGAATTTCCCAGAGAATGGGCCAAGCAACACGCCAAAGTGGCCAAAGTTGCAAAAGAAGCAGTGAAGAAATTCAATGAAGATTCTGCTGCTGGTGCTTCTGAGGCCTCTACTACCAAGCCCAAGAAGGCCATATCAAAGAAATCAGCTATGAAGCCGAGTTCCTCAACAGCAATGCCCTCATGGCCAATGGCAAAGCCCTCACGGTAAATTCCTCAAGAAACTTCTCCAGGGCAGCTCCAATCCCCTCTGTTGCCTCAAAATCCTCAACTGCCGCTGCAAAGTCCTCAACACATGTGCATCTTGCCACGTGCCAAAGAACTGCAGGCTTCTCAATTGCTTCAGGAGCATCTGCTAGTTCCTCAGCTCCACCACCGTCCTCAACTGGTCCAACCTTGCTGAAGAAAAAGGCCACTGCTGGACGTGGATCAAGGCCAAGTCCTCACAAGAAGCAAGTTGCATTCCAAGTACCATCTGATGATGATGAAGCTGATGATGAAGAACTCGCTGAGATCATCAGAGACATGCAACAAAGGGCCGCTAGAGCCGAAGGCAGTGTTGCGCCTCTCTTACTGGATCCGAAGAAGACCCTCGATTTCATTGACTTATGGCACAAGGACCCTAACACTCCTCTGCCTGACTTAAACCTCACACCTGGCCAAAGTCATATGTTGACAGCCTTCATAAATGAAGAAAAGTGGAAGTTTGAAAAGGCCAGAAAAGTGAAGAAAGCTCGGTACAAGAAGAATCATTTTCTGAAGAAGAATGTTGTAAACATGTCTCCGGAAGAACTTGTGAATCTGCAAAAGGAGATCAAAGATCTCAGTGATGAATTTGACGCATATCGTGCAGATTGGCTAGGTGCCAAAGTCAGATTTGTCACATTGGCAAAGGGATTGAAACCAAATGTTGCAGCTACATCGCAACAAGAAATTCCTCAGGCTGGAGCATCTGCTCTGCCTACTAAAGAGAATGCTGGCACAGCTGATGAAAATAAGACTGTTGAAGAAACTAAAAGTACCAAGGCTACTGAAGAAATTCCAGCACCTGAAGAAACTACCAGGGCAACCTCTAATGTTGCACTTGAAGAACAACCCAGGCCAGCTGAAGAATCTACTGTTGTGCTTGAAGAATTTGAACAACCCAGGGCAACTACATCAGTTGTGCCTGAAGAAACTGACCCAATTTCATCTGCTCCTCCTGCAAATTCATCAGAGATGAAAAATATCAACCTTCCTTCTGCATCAGAAGCAAAGAAGACCAAAGCTGCAGAGAGGGCCGCAATGAAGAAAAGAAGAGCATCAACGACTTCAGAGTCTTCAGCTCCTAAGAAAGTGAAGACTTTGACGAGTTCATACACCAACACTATTGATGTTGTTCCTCTCTCAAGAATGCCATCAAAGTAGATTGTTCCCTTTCGTGAGGAATATGTCATTCCAAATGACTGTGATGAAGAAAATCCTTCTACTGCTTCTTCAAAGCAGTTGTATGAAGATGTTGAAGTGAACGAAATCCCTTCAACTCCACTGGTATCATCACCCATGCCTCAGTTCACAGCTGAAGAGGCACACATTGAGGAAATAGATGAAGAAGATGAGGATGTGGACACTGGGTCCACTACACCAGTTCTAAATGATGATTATTGGGAAAGACATCATCCAAATTCACCATTGACCACTCCTCTACATCAAATTCCTCAGTCCCTATCTCAAACTGAAGAAATTCATACCGGATCTGAAGAACATCAAACTTCACTTCATCCTATTATAGAAGAAGATCTAGCTTCTAATGCTGAAGGAATGGAGGCCAACACTGCTGCTGATGAATCTGCCACTGAAATTCCTCAGTCTGTAGCTCCAGAGGCTGTGCACCAACAGGTTGTGAAGACTTCAACTATTAATCTTCAGCCCAAGCCACAAAATCCTCATACAAAGAAGCAGAAATTCAAAGTTGATGATTTCTTTGCTGAGCATCATTTCTTCATGGATTACAATCCCTATAACTCTACAAGACATCAACGCAAGCGCTTCTGGACAGCCAGTCGGATGAACTTTTATTCTTCACTCCTATTCGGTAAGGGCAAGGTAATTGAGCATCAACAAATTCCTCACGTGGATATGGGATCACTTCCTTGCTTCCAACCTGTCCTGAGTGTTCTTCATGATGCTAGGCTCTTGAACCTCTGCACTGACATCTGTGACTAGAATGAAGAACTCATTCTTCAATTCTACGCAACACTCCACCTCACTGGAAATGTTGAAGATGTGAATTCATGGGTGCTTGACTGGATGTCTGAAAATACTCATTACGAAGCACCGACATCTGAATTGCTTCACGCCGTCCCAGTCAGTCCTCCTACTGAAGGTGCAAGGCTCATCATCTATGAGGAACCTGAACTCTCAAATCATTTGATGCAAGTAATGATGAAGCCTTTGAAGGCTGGCCAAGCTTCAAGGACCACATTCCTCATAAAGGAATTACTCTATGTGCCAGGAACAGTCTATCGCATCCTGACCAAAACCCTCAGTCCAATCAAGGGCCACAACTCTGATGAAGAAGAGGTTGTTGGAATCATGAAGAATCTACTGTTCAATATCATGCACGGTATTCCTATCAACTACCATGATTTCTTCATGAGGACTTTGGCCAATGCTGCTCTATCACCTTTTGAGTTGAAACCTTATGCTCCCTGGATCATGAAATTCATCAGATCAAGGTCTTCAATTCATTACAAGGCTGACTTTCAAAATCATCCTAGCTATTTGCCACCTATTGAAGTCCTCCAAAGGACCGTTTGCTCAGTTGATGAGAAGGACAAAGCACCTGTTATTGATGAAGGCACTCGTCCATTGGATGGTCAGTTTCGCAAGGCTGCCTCATATTCCACCAATGATGACTCTGCAACACAAGATTCAGCCGCCAAAGCTTCAAAGCAAAATCCTCAAGCCACTGCTCCATGTATAATGACTGATCGTGAACTTCTCCTTAGTCTTCACCAGAAAGTTGAGCAAAATCACAAGTGGGTCAAGCATTAGTTTGGTGCTATTCTTCAAAACATGACTATCACACAAAACACTATGAAGAAGAATCACCATTATCTGCATCAAGTCTTCGACTGCACTTGGGCTATTCTTTCACATCTCTACAGTGCTGACGAACTCGAGGAAATGGACTTCCAACAGGACATTGATTGGTCTCAGCCACCTTCGAAGAAATTCAAGAAGGTCACAGTTCCTCAGTTGGTCGCCAGTTCATATTCTTTATCGCGCGAGACAGATGAACCTGAAGATTTGAACGAAACTTCGGCAGGCCCTACCTCAAAGGACGACCCCAACAACATCATGTCATATTCTCCAGGGGCGTTAGTCCTCATTTTTCGCCCCTTTTAGTCATTTGATGACAAAGGGGGAGAAATTTGAGCTAGTCTTCAAGCGGGTCTCTTATATGGGTGTTTTTTTGGTTAAGTTACACCTCTTCCTCTTCTGAGGTGTTTGCTCTGATGAGTTGTAAACTTTTGAATGCTTTCTGCATGCTTATTTCCTCAAGTACCTTAATGCATGCATGCTGAATTTCGTCAGACACCATATTTCATCATGCATTTAAAATTCTTCATATTATATGTCAAATGCGTGTATGAATTACAAGATATAGGGGGAGATCTCCATGATATTACTCTACAATGTGCATTTGCTATCCAAAGCAAATTCCTCAAATATGCACATCTTCAGGGGGAGTTCTTCTATATCTTGCAATCAAATTCCTCAATATCAGTATTTCACTTCATATGATTATCTCCTTTGAAAACTTAACCTATTTGTCATCAATCACCAAAAAGGGGGAGATTGTAAGTGCATCTAGTGCCCCCTTAGTGATCTTGGTGTATTGAAGACTTATAGGTTAAGGGACTAATGTGTTTGTGAGTGTATACAGGCTCTATAAATCGATGAGGAGTTTGATATTTGCGATGAAAGTCGACCCTTAAAATTGTATGTCTTGAGTTGAAGACTTTGAAAATGAGGAAATTGGTGTGACCTTGAAGACTTGGATATTCATGTGAGGACTAGGAAGCGTGAAGACTTTTGTTTCTGTAGTTTCATTTTCTCTTTCTTGAGTCATAGGAAACACTGTACAATTAAAGGGGGTCGAGGTAAAACTAAGGAAACACTTTCAAAATGATGCTCATCTCAAAGCCTACACCTACCCAGTCCTTTCGAGTGAAGCCATTGGAAATCTCATACACTTCAGTCAATTTCTTCAGTGGTAGAGATGAAGATCTTCTGTTCTCTGAAGAATTTGCTCTGACTGAGGAGTTATGAATTCGCCAATGCGGATTGCCTATAAAGTGAGGAACATGATAGCCCTGAAAAATTTGAAAGCTCAAATTTCCGACCATTGATGTGCTACGCGCCAGCTGTCCAAAATATCCTACCCACCTAATAGTCATATCATTGAATGGCACTTATGTCTTATCATGTCAGGCTGCTCCCTAGGTTATAAATAGCCGCCCCCTACAACCACTAGCTAGTTGGCTGCTCCAAAAGGACACATGATATCCACATGTTCTTGAGTGAATTTCTTGCCGTATTTGTTGCCCTTCCTCTGGGGATATGCACCGCTCGGTGACTCTAGTTGTAATTTTCTTGTACAGCTGATCTTGCATGACGGTGAAAGCTTTGGATTGGCGAATGATCTAGCGGGCTTCATCTTTGTCCTGTGGGAGCTCTTGCCAGAGTGTGACGCATAGAGTCCGATGCACCAGATGTCTTTCAGTTATTTGCCGCTGATGCCATGTCATTCCCTTGCGTGTTGCACTTTGCCATGTCATCGTGTGCATTTCATCTGCATGTTTTTCAAAACTTGCATCCATTCGGGTCTCCCAGTTCTCTCCTTTGTCCGTTCCGAGCCCATTCACACTCGCACGCGCCCGTGGCACCTCCGAAATATTATTGTATAAGTGGCATAAAAACGTTCTCGGAATGGGTTGTAAGTTGGCATGCGCTCTTGTTTTATTGTAGGTAGACCGCCTGCCAAATTTCTTTGCATTTAGAGTCTGTTTGATAGCCCAACCGTTAAACATAGAGGTATTATAACCGATTAATTCGTCAGACGTTTTCTCTATCCGGAAACAGTCACTGGCCCTCTCTCTCTCTTCTTTGCCACAGCACACGGCCTTCTACATAGCCACAATCAGCCCACCTACAGCACACCCAGCACCCCCGCTGATCGGAGCCATCGGATCGCGATCGGAGGGCTCCGAAACCCCTCCTAACCCCCAAACCTAGCCCCTCCTACCTATAAATGGACACCCCTAGTCCAAATCAGGCAAACCCTAGACCCTAGCCTTCCCCTACCTCTGTCTCAGCCGCCACCCCACCTTCCCCTTGAAATCCGAGCCAAGCCAGCCCAGCGCTGCCACTTGGTGTCTCCTCGCAGGCCAGCACAACCGCCAGTGACCACCCGCAGCCACCCAGAGCCCGTCGTGTCGCCCCTACCCAGCTCCCCATCGCCACAGGCCCACCCGAGCCCTGGCGCGGCTTGCCCTCGGCCAGATGTGGGCCCGAGGTGCCCGCACTGCGCCGCGCCCGTTCTCGCCTCCTGTGCCTCGCCTCCAATCCGGCCTCGCGGTCCCGCGCCCTTCGATGACCCCGCTCGCATGCTGTCCCGGGCTGCCCCTTGCCGCCGCCGAGCTCTGCCACTAGCCCCGTTTCGCCCTGCCACCACTAGATCTGGCAAGGAGCCGGTGGAGCCGCCTTCCGTCACCTCCTCCGGCGCCGCCCCCGCCTCGCCTCGGCCGCCCCGCGTTGCCCTCCGCCGTCGGGATCTCGCTGTCTCTCATCTGCTTTGACCCCCCAACTAAACATCATCCGCGTCCTGGATCCCCTCTGTCGCGGGAAACCACGGCCACCTATGGGACCAGGAGGCCCCTTGCTGGTTTGGCAGGGGGACATCGCATTGCACAAAGAGCAGACGAACGCGAGGCAGCATGGTAGAGATTACATAGGCAGTTTTACCCAGGTTCGAGCCGCCGCGAGGCGTAAGACCCTACTCCTTCTTTGGTAGATTGATGGTGGAAATGTGGAGGTGGAGCGTAGTACAATTGCCCGGCAAGGGTTGCCTCAGGGCGGCAGCGACTACATGCATATCGGGGTGTGATTTATCCAACCTTCTAACCTCTTATGTGGTTGCCAAGGGCCTCCTTTTATAGATCAAGGTGTCACCAAAGTGGCAAAGTAGTCATTATGCATGTATATGATAGCAAACAGTGCTATCATACCTAACTCTATGGGCTAACAGTGTGCATTTAATGCACCACTTAACGTCGCATCATTGGTTGCCCGGCAAGGCTTGCCGGGCTATCTTGCTAGCTCCACGCCTGCTTGTTCGACATGTCGCAGGACAGGTGTCATCTGTGGGTTTTCTGGTAGAAAGGGGCTGCCATGTGGCGAATGGCTGCCACTTAACCACTTTGCGGCTTGACACTACACTGATCGACGATGTGAGTCGTGGTGGACTAGTCGGTGAGTTGGTTTAGCCTACGCAAGTCCCAGCAGGCCCTGCCGGGCGCCTTGGTCGCCTTCTTCTGGGGGTGGCCTCGCCCCTTGCCGGGCTCACCTGCCTGGCAAAGGAGGCCTTTCTCTTTACGATATCTCTGATCTGCTCGTTGGTCCCTCGAATCTCTTGTTTTTTTGTACTTTGTCTTGGGTTGGTGCTTCAATCTTGATCTCGTGCCTATGCACAGTCAGGGCAACAGACCTAGGGTTTGTTGCACCAAAAGAAGCCCTCGGGCCTGCCCCGAATGCACTGCCGAGCATCGTCGGGGTAGGGCCTAATAAGTGCACAGGTAGAGTTGCTGAAGAGGCTCGTCTCTTGAGATCTTTTTGCTTCTTCATTATTCTTGATTCTGGGCCAGTTTCCGATTTCCCCGCGTGTTGTGTAAAGTTAGTAGTGGTGGGGTCACTCCAGTAATGGCACGTGAATGACTTCAACGCACGGGGTAGAAACTGCCAATTCACTCTTCCCACCACGCCCTTATCCTTAGCCACGTATGTTGCATGCATCGCGCGGGGTGGGTAACGGAGGCGCGTGGCACGGGAGAGCATCAAGGCGAGGGCCCGGTCGTCTTGAATTGGCATAGGAGGACGGTGGTCTCTTGTTGAGGGAGCCAGCCCCCCCCCCCTCCCCCCGCTTGCCTATAAAAGGAAAAGCGGGGGAGGAGTGGAGGCATTCATCTGCACTCCTCTTCTCCTTCGTCTCCTGATGCTGGTGGTCATGCTGGAGGGGAGAGCCCGGGACTGGCCCCCGGGCTTTAGCTTAGAACTTTTTGTGGTTGTGAGGATGCTCGGGCAGCACGGCGGTAACGTTGGAGGTGGCGACTCCAGCGTGCCTGTCGTCGAGCCGCATGTAGCCTTGATTTTTGAGGGAGGGGATGCGAATGACACCATGCTGAGGCCCGCGGCAGGTGCGGGGCATGGTAGTCGGTCGCTCCTCATTCTTCACTCTTGCACGATGCTGAGGAAGAGCCTCAGGGGAGGTCTACCGTTGGGGACGACCATGCTCTCTGTGGGGTAACCCAGAGAGCACGGCACTCGGTGTCGCTGACGAACTAAGGTCTTTGGGTGGTAGCGATGCGGACGGCGGCGGCAACCCATGACGCATCAAGAACGGGGCGACCATTCCAACGAGTCGTGTTTGCCGGTGACTCTGTGTCTTCCATATGGTCCTCCGGCTGCGTCTCCATCTGCGTTCGCCCCCTGGTTTCTTCCTCTTTGCCGAGAAGCGGTGCCATCCTGATCCTGGGGAGGCACCAAATCCAAGTTGGGTTCGCCACTGGCTCCTTTGACCCTTCCCTGAAGGAGATAGATAGGGGCAAAGGCATCACGGGGCACTTATCTTTTTTCAATCTTAAATCTGTACGCACTTGCCAAATTTTAATTCAGCTAATGTAATCTCTCGAGTCCATGTTTGTGTTCTGTAAAGCTAGTACTTGTATCAGCATGTTAGTGAAAAAGATAAACCTTGCCGGGAACCCGTGCATGTATATGTCCATGCACATGCGAGATGCCCCTCTAATGTAAATAAACGAGTTTTCCTGGCAGACTATCTTGCCAGCACACTTTTTGTTTGTCGGAGAGCCACATCTGTCAGGTTACAAACAAAGGGACTAGCCCCCCGCCAACTTCCTTTTACCAAAGGCCACTGCGACCATTCTGATCGAAGCAACGTTCGAGTTAGGGATGAGAGCACCTAAGATTAAAAAGAGTGGCGAGGTTTTCTAATGCATAAGTTACAACTTATAGAACACAAATGGACAAGAGGTAGAACTTATCTGTTTGGCTTGCTGGGGCTTGCAGTGTCGGGCAATCTTCTCAACTCCGTGTCGAAGCCAAGCTCACGGCAAGAACCTGCAGCTTCATGCACATGAGAATGAATGCAGGATGCAATCCTATCTATATGCATATGCAAATTGTCATGAAATGCTTATGCAGTGATCTTGGAATGCTCATGCATGCATGCAGTCTAGGTTGGGGGGGCCCCTACATCACTTCTTTATTTTCTCTTGCACGGGGTCATCACCCCGACTTTGTACAAGGGGTTACATGCAGCTGAGGCAAGGCCTGTACAAATGGGTGGCTACCAGGCAGGGCCCAACAACCGCGCCTTATGGGTAGAACTTGCGGAGATGCTCAATATTCCATGAGTTTTGCAACTGAGTGCCATCTCCGGTCTCCAGACGAACTGCACCAGGTCTGGTGACTCGTACTACCATGTAAGGGCCTTCCCACTTCGGTGACAACTTGTTTGTATCCTTGGCATACTGAACGCGCATTAGGACAAGGTCACCTTCCTCAAAACACCGGGCATGAACCATGCGGCTATGATAGCGACGCAGGGCTTGGTGATAGCGTGCAGCAGATGTAGCAGCCCGGAGATAGTTCTCCTCGAGTAGCATAGCGTCATCACGCTAGTGCTGATCTTCCACTACTTTTCATCGTAGGCAAGCACTCGAGGCGACCCGTAAATGAGTTTTGTGGGGATAGATGCTTCTGCCCGTAGACCAGGAAGAAAGGAGTCTGCCCGGTAGCTCGGTTAGGTGTCGTTCTGAGGGACCAGAGAACTACCGGCAGCTCCTCGATCCACCACCTTTCGTGCTTCTGCAGCGTATCAAAGGTTCTTGTCTTGAGTCCCTGCAACACTTCAGCGTTTTCCCTCTCAGCTTGTCCAATGCTCTCGGGTGTGCCACAAAGGCAAATGAGATCTTGCAACCGAGGGCATGAACATATTGCATAAAGGCGCGGCTTGTGAACTGGGTTCCATTGTCAGTGATATCCTTGTCGGAACTCCAAAACGGCACACTAGATCTTTCAAGAGCTTAATAGCTCACTCCCGTGGACCCCCGTGGATCGGGCCGAGGACCCCGTGGCGGTTCTATCATGGGCCACTTCGGACAACCCATGCCGCATACAAGGAAGATTCCACAAGACTTGGCGCCCAAGACGAGGACTCTCGTAAACCCTAGGCCTCCGGTGTGTTATACAAACCAAGGCCCGACTAGTCAATGGACAATATCATATTCATTACTACCATCTCGTGGTAGATACATGTACTCTATACTACACTCCATATGAAAACAATCAAAAGCACCATTGATGAGGACATGACTTCCTTGGATATGACCAAAAATATTGCATACATGTATATTTGTGAGGTGATTTCTAATGCAAATTATGCAATAATTTATTTATGTCATCCAGGACAAAAATACTTCACAAACTTTTGTGCCATGTCTAATTGCAGGTGTATGGGACATTTGTACAATCCACATATGAATATAAGGAAGAAAGAGATGTTTACTTGCTTTCAAAAAGTTCTCTCACGTCACTTTTGGCCCAAGAGAAGATAGAGTCCAAGTCTCTGACGTTCTGGATTCAGATTCGGACTGCACAGACATACCTGATTCAAAACACCAACAACTTTTTCATACGCACTCCAAATTGGGTGATTCTTTTTTTGTTGGAAACTAGATTTCGTGCACTTTCCAACTCAATTGGATTCACCTTCAAATTCGTCTGGAGCGTTGAGTTATGGACGAAACAATCTGATGCTGCAGCAGAATCCGAGTCAAACTACAAGTCCAAAGGTGTTACATCACCTCCACTTGGGCCCATTGGCCTTGTACGACCTAGGGTTAGTTTTAGGATGCCTTGGGACGTCCTCCCACCTCCTTGGCTGCCACACCTTGCTCCTATATAAGTAGATCCATCTAGTAGCTTTTCCCTTGGGATTTGTTTAGTTAAAAGTTAGCCATTGCAACTTCGTGTACTTCGTTTGTGTCCAACGATCAGACCAAGACCGCTTAAGGATCCCCACCTTTATCAATACTTCATATATACTCGCAATATTCAGATTGCTTTTATCATATTCTTGCTTGTTGTTTGATTGCTTGCAGGAATAGACCTTCGTGGTCAGGTTGACTGTGCTCCGGCGTGGTCAATAACCTCTCGGAGTTGGTTTAGCGATTGCTAAGGCGCAATGTCGTGGACGTTTGTAGTCGGATCGTCAAAGTCATCTTCACCAAATCGATAGTTATCATCTCATTGAAAGATCGAGACACCCTCGCCTCTATCAAGTGGTATCAGTTTTCAGGTTGCTCTGTGAGAATTTCCAGTTATCCCTAGATTAGATTTATTTTCATACCTATTGTCCAAGAAAAAGCCACAAAAAAAGTTAGGTCTATTCATCCTTTGTCCTAGCGAGTCTGAGCCTTTGCAATTTTTTTTCTTTGTTTGCATTATTGAATTCTTGGTTGCATCATCGTGTCGAGTTGCTGGTCTTGGTGTCTAGTTTGTTTAGAGTTTCGAGTTCTGTTCATATTAGTCACGCCGCGGCTGCATCGTTATTCCTTCCGTTGTCCACCATCCCATCCATCAATTTCCACCACGTGCTACCCACCGTTCATTGTCTTCATCATAGTTGAGGTCTTTCACATCTTCACTTGATCCAATCTGCATCTTATCTAGTTTGTTTTGGAAAGAGGGAGAAAAAAAAGTCAGAGAAAAAAAAGAGAAAGAAAAAGAAAAACAAGTGTGAGGAAAAAAGAGAGAGAAAAAAACAAAGTTCGGATCTATCTAGACTCAATCTCGTAGCTGAATTCGGATTAGAATCTGTTTTGTGCACTGCTTAGTAAAACAGGCATAATTTCCTCATACGAAGTCCATTTTGGCTCCACGAGTACTCAAATTAAAGCTATAGACGAGCCGCATCTAAATAGTTGCAGAAGGTAGTTCAATATTTCGCACCTCAAAATCGGCTTCGAAATAGGTCTTTTTGCCCTCTGAAGTTCGCGAACACAGCTTATTCCAGTTTTTCAAGCCAGTTTTAGAATTTTTTGACTCCTATATCAACCCGGAATTGAGTGATTCTTTTTGCATTGGAAAGCTTGAGTTAGTAGCATTCTTTGAAAAAATTTATCAGAAAATTGGTCAAAGTTTTCAAGAGGAAAGTTGGAGAGAGAATTGTTGTATATCCTGCTTGGTAGTTGTTTTTCATCATTATCTTTACTGCAGTTGTGATCTTCACTTATATCTTGCTGTCTAGAGCTACTTAGTATCCTTCATTGATGCTAATTGTGCTACGCCGTGACCTCATTGGTGTTCTAGGCTCGCGTCTCTAGTCCGGTCTAGCCTAGGACCAGCACAGTACCGTCGTTGAGCGTTTATTCAACATTGCATCTTTGAATTGATTATTGCTAATTTTTTGCTACCATATATAGCCAACCCAGCTCCACATATTTCTACACTGTGTATACGTACGTTCCCCTGGCAATCGCTTTACACAATCTTCAGAGTTACTTGACATCGCTGGTTGCCTGTCACCACCTGCCGCATGGTAAGAACTTGTAAGGTATTGATATTTGCTTTACCGTGAGCACTCTATAACCACATCCTAGTAGTTCATAGGAACATTATTCTTGAATTTTGTTTCTTGTTTCTACTAATCATGACAGGTTCCGAAGATAGAAGTTCTTGGATGACGGACACATCTTCACCATCACGAGAGTTGGGACAACACACACAAGCATATGTTCAGGTTATATCTTTACCATCATTTGAGGGTAGATTTAATCCTGCTATTTATCTAGCTTGGGAGCTTGAATTAGAAGAAGTTTTAGTCACCATGATTTTTCTGAACTTGAGAGAGCACGAGCTACCACTAGAGCATTTACTGGTTTTGCTCCTGTTTGGTGGAGTGTACATTGTAAGAAAAACATTGACAACCAACCCACAACTTGGAAAATTTTGAAAGCTGTACTGAGAAAACAATTTTTTCCTCCTTAATATCATCGTGAATTGCTTCGCAAATTGGAATAATTAAAACAAGGCAGTAACACTGTTCATGCTTACTACCAAGAGTTCAAATCTTATATGCATCATTGTGACATAGAAGAATCTGAGGATGATACAATGAATACATTTTTTGGTGGTTTGAACCATGATATCCGTGCAAGATTTCACTATATTCCTCGTTGCATTACTGGTATGTATGTTCGCACTTGTACCTTTGAGAGACAGATAGAGGAGGATGCATTGGGTGACTACAACAACTACTATTCCAGTTCATGCTCACCACCGCCGGTTGGTTCCTCTACCATTGCACCTACTAGAGCAGCCCCACCTCGGATTGTGAGCACAACATCATCTCAAGAGTATGGTGCATTGTCAATGTCCGTACCTACATCAGCTACGTCTTTGCAACAAGGTAACAGTAAAGATATTGATGATATAACTTCACATGAGAATGATGCATCCCTAGTTAACTTGAATGCATCATGTGTTAAGTTACTTGGTGATTTGAGCACAACACATATTTTAGAGAATGTTGATACTGTCATGAATGCGTCGTGTGATCAAACAACTGAAATACCAATAATTTTGAGTGCACCCATTGAATTAACTGTTAATGCAAAAGAATCAATGTTTAATCATTTTGATATGACCTCTAATCTTGGTGATGATTCTGTGTCGAATGAATTATTGCATGTTTTCTTATTTAAGCATGTTGTAGCATGTAAATTTGATGCAAGTAAGGTTTCTTCACCAATGTTGGGATGGTTTAGTGATGAACATTGTCAATCTTTTGAAATGAATAAGAGCTTCAATTATATGTGCAAACTGAGTTGCAATATTTTCATGCCTTCTACTTCTTGTGATGATTTTTTGGCTTTAGATTTTATGAACTATGCAAGTTACTCATCTATTCATGTGTCATATGTGCAAAAATCAAGGGAACTAAAAATGGATGACATATACATATACAACATGTACACCTTGTCTCTTTTGTTCGTCACATCTCAGATTAAGCAACGCCGAGGACGGCTTTGTTTTTAAGAAGGGGACGATGATGGGGACATGACTACCTTGGATACGACCAAAAATATTGCATACATGTATATTTGTGAGGTGATTTCTAATGAAAATTATGCAATAATTTATTTATGTCATCCAGGACAAAAATACATCACAAACTATTGTGCCATGTCTAATTGGAGGTGTATGAGACATTTGTACAATCCACATATGAAGATAAGGGAGAAAGAGATCTTTACTTGTTGTTCAAAAAGTTCTCTCACGTCATTTTTGGCCCAAGAGAAGACAGAGTCCAAGTCTCTCACGTTCTGGATTCAAATTTGGACTACACAGACATACCTGACTCAAAACACCAACAACTTTTTCATACAGAATCCAAATTGGGTGATTCTATTTTTGTTGGAAACTAGATTTCGTGCACTTTCCAACCCAATTGGATTCACCTTCAAATTCGCCCTGAGCGTTGAGTTATGGACGAAACAATCTGATGCTGCTGCAGAACCCGAGTCAAACTACAAGTCCAAAGGTGTTACATCACCTCCACTTGGGCCCATTGGCCTTGTACGACCTAGGGTTAGTTTTAGGCTGCCTTGGGACGTCCTCACACCTCCTTGGCCGCCACCCCTTGCTCCTATATAAGTAGATCCATCTAGTAGCTTTTCCCTTGGGATTTGTTTAGTTAAAAGTTAGCCATTGCAACTTCGTGTACTTCGTTTGTGTCCAACGACCAGACCAAGACCGCTTACGGATCCCCACCTTTATCAATACTTCATATATACTCGCAATATTCAGATTGCTTTTATCATATTCTTGCTTGTTCTTCGATTGCTTGCAGGAATAGACCTTCGTGGTCAGGTTGACTGTGCTCCGGCGTGGTCAATAACCTCTCGGAGTTGGTTTAGAGATTGCTAAGGCACAACATCGTGGACGTTTGTAGTCGGATCGTCAAAGTCATCTTCACCAAATCGATAGTTATCATCTCATCGAAAGATCAGGACACCCTCGCCTCTATCAAGCATGTAGGGTATTATCTCTTCAAGAGAGCCCGAAGCTAGGTAAAATCCCGTGTCCATGTTACCATCGCTCCAAGATGCCTAGCATAGGACCCCTACTACGAGATACGCCGGATATAGAACCGACATTTGTGCTTTCATTGAGAGCCTGCTGGGTGATCACCGCGGATCGATGAATTATCAGGTGATATTTTTTCAGTTAAATCCGTATGGAATAAGGCGATTTCTTCTAGAAGTATTTCTACTGCCTTGCTATATTGTTTGCAGATCGGCTTTGGTCTCGCGAGCGGCGGCGATTTTTCCGCATGATCCGGCCACAATAGGATGGCCGAGGTATTCGCGAGGTGCGTGTGCGTACGGCCGAACATACAGGAGCCGCCCTGCACCTCTGCTACGTCAGAGAAATTAGGCTAGGGCAAACCCATGCATGCAAGCATGGATTGAATAATGATTCTTCTGCATGCGGATCACGGGAACAATTCCTTTTGTGGGCTTTGTCCTCCTCTGCACGTGAGCCATCACGAGAGTGCACCAATTTGCTAACTAGCACTATTAGTTAATTGGAGTACAAGATGGTTCCAATGAATTGTGCGCCTCAACCCTTGCTATACTAGTTACGTAAAGGCCAAAGTAATATTTGTTTCTTCCTGTTTTCATCAATTGTCGCGGCAACTCCCCGTGGAGATCAACCCGGCCAACAGGATCTGAGGTCCGCTGACAGAGTTCAGCTAGGCGGCGTTCCAGCTGAGGACGCGACAAAGCTTGCACCAGCGCGTGCGGACCAATATGTTGTATCAATCCCGTCGGTTGCTGACAGGATCAGGGAGATTCACTTCCTTTTGTTTTTCAATTCAGCTTCTAGTCGTTCTGCTACCTTTTGGCGAGAAGTACGTAAGTACTAACTACTCCTACTAATGCAATTGATTTAGTCTTGCAGCACGATCTCCTAAACCTAGTTGGTGAATGCTAGTAATCCAACCAGTATTACTACTGCATGTATTGGTGAATCCTCATATAAAGATTGAAGCAATCTGCCTCTCGGTATCCGTTTAGTATGAATCGGTTCTTCTTGCTTCCGTCTGCTACGACCATCATCGTCGAACAGGTTTTATTTTTCCTAAGTGTTCTCTTAGCACGTAAAATTATTACAAAGAATATTTTCTGTTGGTTTGTACCACACTATTTTTTTAGAGATATTCTACGATGTTGTACGTGATGGCGGTCTGGCCAGAATTCTATTGGTCACTATGGTTCATCAGTGGTGTTTTCGGCCGCATGCGTACATTAGCATCAAGTGCTGGGTTTTGCACCATGGCCTTTGAAGTCTAATTGTATAGTACAAACTAACTTTGCACTGACGTTTTGTTAGTGTATCCGGATTTCTCACAAACGTCGCATCTACGACCGGATCGGCCCTATAAAATAGAGGTTATTACTCCTTCGCCACCATTGAGCTCGGCCCCAATTATTTTTTCTTTTTTACTCTGCATAACCTTAATTGTGCAAATAATCATTTTTCTTTCAACTATTATTATTGTTGTTATTTCTTGCTTGCACTATTTTACGTCTGCAGGTAATCAACTCGACCGCGTCACATGGTCAACTCTGTGGGCCGACGTTGTCGTCCTGCCTGCATTGATCAAGTTGTGGCATCGCCTCGGTGCGCGTCCTTGTGTTAACGACTTCGGCTGCGTCACGCGTTCACCTTGGTGCGCCGACGTCATCATCATGCCTCGGCCGGACTGGGGGCTTCGCCTTACCACATCGGCCAAGCCGTGTCATTACTCCGGAGTGCCGAACTCCTTGCCCGGACATCTCGGGCTTGGGGGTTGGGACCTCGGCCATGCCGAGGACTGTGAACCTTGTCAGATCTATCATAGATCAATGGGCGTCTTTGTCCCATCACAAGCCCGAATCGCGTCATCAACACCGAGCACATTAACCATCTAAGTCGCTTTCATGCCCAAAAACTCCTAGTTTTAAATTTTGTTCGGTTCGATCAAGCAATATACTTTTTTGGCAAAAAGTTGTTTGTGAAAAACTTCCTTGTAAAAACTTTGTTTGTGACACACAAATTCAAATACCCCGTTTACTTGGGGACTTCCTTTATGAAGCTTTTCCTCTTGCATATGATTATACTTGTATGGCTTCGTTCCTTATTCGTGTATTACGCCACAATATGGACCATGTTGACTTAAGTGTTCTGCAAGCTGGGTTGCCTTGCTCCTGTGTTTACCCCTACGTTCTCGATTGTTCGGCTAGGGAGTAAAGGGAGCACCTCTGCGATTGTCACGATCGGGTCATCCGAGCTCGGACCTTAGACTGGGTGAAGCCAAACGCTAGCGCTCTTATTGTTTTCAATCATGGTCGGCACACAACATAACTCACGAGTACAAAAATCCTATTGCACAAGTCTCATAGTAACAGTGAGAAACCGAAGAAAGGTATCAGTGGGGGTACTATTTTCTTCGAAGATGCTTCTTACACTTCGTCAGTAATATAGCATAAGTTCCCTGAGCGCGCTTTGTCTGTTACAGCCTTATGGCCTGATTGCCTGGTTATCAGAAACACTGTCGATATTCTCGACAGGTGGAGTACATAACACTTTTCGGCCCTTGACCGAAGAGGGAGAAGCCGGCGGTCGGTTAAGATGTGTTTAAAGTTCGGGTGAACACAGATATGATATAAGTACTTTGGTACATACAATCATTGTACATAAAATTCTTTTACCCAAGTCACTTGGGGGCTCTTAAATTTATATGAGCTGTTTTATAGTAAGTGTGTTTTCTTCTGGGTCGTTGCAAAGTCTTTTTATACCGCTCCTTTTTCGACTCGAGTATATGGTCAATAGCCAGATAGCATGTCTTCTCTCTAATAGCCGCTCGAGTGTAGTTTGGTAAACTGGCTTCGGAGAAGTACTCCGCCTTTGGGATAAGGAGCTTGAAGCCGTAGGCTGACCCGCGTAAAGTCTTGATATCGGATGTGTCATGTTAAAGCATGACAGAAGCACAATTTTTTCCAATTTTCGGATTGGCACCGAACACTTGATATTGTTCGGACGTCAAATTTTTACTGACGTTTTTTGATTTTCCAAACTTATGGGACTTTTAAACTATTTGTGTGTTTCCATCATAAGTCTCGCACTACAACGTCGGACACCTTTAGAGATTCGGCGAAAACATTCTCGGATATTGCTATATATGCATCGGTTTCGAATTGTGTCTTCGGTCAATAGTTGGGTTGCCCGGCTCCTGTTCTTGCCTCCTAGATTCCACTTTGTTCGGCTAGGTGTGCAACGGGAGAACCACTACGATTGTGCTTCCAACTCGCATGGTTAAGCACCTTAGTGGAGAAAGCCGAAAACTGACTGTCACAATAAGTGCGAACTGGTCAGCGATCCGATGAATGTGTTAAATGATGGGTCATTCATAACATTGGCCGAAGTGTTTACGGCTTGACCTCAGCTGTCATCGAACACAAACCGGGGGCTCGTAGCTAGCTTCCCCAGTTTAAAGCTCCAATGACTAAGTGAAAGTTATAAAGCCCGGATATCTGATTGCCTCGTTTCAGCTAACACAACCGCCTTCGGGCACCGAGACGTCGGCTAAGGGTTGTCTTGTTATTGCGGAAACACCCTGCGTAGTATCTACAAAGGGGTAGAAGCCGATGATGGGCTATTTCAATTGATAAACGGTCGCAATGGAGCCAAAATAAGTATATATCATCAACGTTTGTATTCGTTATACAAGCGTTGCCTTCCGTAATTATCGCTATATAAAGCCATAAATATGCATCAATTTGACTTAAGATTTTGGCCAAGCTGGGTTGCCTGGATCCTGTGCTTACCCCTACGTTCCCGATTGTTCGGCTAGGGGGTAAAGGGAGCACCTCCGTGATTGTTACTACCGGTCATCCGAGTTAGTACCTCAAACTAGGTGAAGCCGAAAGCTAGCAATCTTAAAGGACCACATTGGTCGGCAACGACGGAAGTGAAAATTTTGGTTCATTAATACCATAGAGTTCGGGAACTTTCCCCGAACTAAATCCTCAATATTTTCCTCCCACATTGATCGGAGGTGAGGTTTCATGATCATGATAAGCATGACAACCCAAAGAAAGGAACTGATAGCGGGACTATTTTCTTTGGAATGTTTCTTACGTTCAAAAGTAATATAGCATATCTCTTTGCGTACCTTTGTTTATAAAATCGTATGGCCGAATTGCCTTGTTTGCCGTAAATCTTTGCCCTCATAAAGGCTTTATAAAGTAGGACAAACACTCCTCGACTGCTGGACGGGTAGGTTGAAGTCGATGGTCAGTCAACAAAGTTTTGTACAATGCGGATCCGAGCATTAATGATGTAGAGTACTTGGATACATAGAATCATTACACATAATTTGTGATTTTACTCTGGATATCGATCCTTAATTCGGCCACCCATGCCCACATTAAGGCTCGGGGGCTACTAGGTTGCATGCTCATAATTTAAAAATATTAAAGGGGTACATCGATCCCCTGATCTGGTGTTACCACACGACCAATGTCTCAGGGGCTACTGCATTGACAATCTAATGTAGAAAATTAAAAGTGCAGTACAGTTTTTGAGGAGATTATGATCCTCAGGTTGGTCGGCCGCACCCAACCTGAGTCTCGAGGACTTTGCACACCACTTTTTGTGTCCGGAAGTATTCTGCTGAGCTAGGAGTTGATCCTCAGGCCCATTTTGTGAATCAACCCGAGTCTCAGGGGCTACTGGGATCAGCGGTCTTGTGTCATCCTTCAGGTGCATCTCGGGTTTTAGACCAATACACACCTTGAGGGCTACTGGCTATATATCTCGACAGAGAATAAATTGCACCAATAAAAAATATTGACAAAAACTCGGCCCGCAGTTGGGGTGGTGCACCACCTCGGAAGCAGTCTGGCATAAAGCTCGGGCGCCAGTGGCTGGCTCCATAGAGGGCATTTCCAACATTAAGCTCGGCTAAACTCCTTCAACTTTTTTGAACTAGGGTGATCTATGACACCTCAGATACAATACGACGTTGGGGCTTGGACATAGTCCAGTGTTGGAGCTCAGATATAGTCCGACGCTGGAGCTCGGATGCAATTTGCTGTTGGAGCTCGGCTGTAACAATACTCTTCGGATACCGTCCGATGGTGGAGCTCGGATACATTCCGGTGTTGGAGCTCGGAAGCGTTCTGGCGTTGGTGCTCGGCCGCAAAAGATACCTCGAATGCAGTGCGGCGTTGGAGCTCGGACAAAAGAGGACACTGCCACCCGGGAACAACTTCAAACTCGAGGTGTGGCATAAAAAGAACAAGGCATTGATAAAGGCCAGAAACTTAAACGGGCTCCTCGGATACCCGACGTGTAAACTCTTCGGATGCACTTCGGTGATCCTCAAGATCGAAGATGAGAAGATTTGTTGAACCAGTTTTCATGACCGACGACCGAAGATGAAGAACAGTTCGGAAGAATCGAGGAGCATCCCCAACTTGAAGACCGGTTTAGGGGGCTACTGACGGTGTCCTGGACTAGGGGGTACTCACCACGTTGTCTCCTGACCAGGTGGATCGGACCGAGGACCCCCGTGGCGGTTCTATCATGGGCCACTTCGGACAACCCATGCCACATACAAGGAAGATTCCACAAGACATGGCGCCCTAGACGAGGACTCTCCTATGCCCTAGGCCTCCCGTGTGTTATATAAACTGAGGCCGGGCTAGTCAATGGACAATATCATATTCATTACTACCATCTCGTGGTAGATACATGTACTCTGTACTACACGCCATATGAAAACAATCAAAAGCAGCATGTAGGGTATTATCTCTTCAAGAGAGCCCGAAGCTGGGTAAAATCCCGTGTCCGTGTTACCATCGCTCCAAGACACCTAGCTTGGGACCCCTACTACAAGATACACCAGATATAGAACCGAAAGGCGGCTCTACCGGGAGAGGCTTACCGGTGTCCAAGTTTCTCCTTTTCCAGACCATTGCTGCTGGAGATACAGAGGGCTGAGTAAGATGGAGAACAAAAGTTCCTGGTTCCACAGGAAGCTTTTGCGTAGCACACTTTAACGGATGATCAGCTATGCTGCTTTCCGCACGGGGTACGTGCTCTGTTTGCAATCCGTCAAAGTGCTCCTCCAATCTTCTCACTTCCTCAACGTATGCCTCCATCAATGGACTTTGGTAATCCTTATTGACTTGTCTCACCACCAGCTGTGAATCTCCTGAATGATCAACTTGTTAATTCCCAATCCAGCTGCAATCCTGAGCCCTGCAAGGAGCCCTTCATACTCTGTTGTATTGTTGGTTGCTTCTTCCTGGGAAAAATGCATTTGGACGACGTACTTCTAGTGCTCCCTGGAGGGGGCGATAAGAAGCATGCTAGTCCCGGCACCTTGCAGGGAAAAAGCACCATCAACATACATAATCCATTCTTGGGTCGATTCCTTGCTGGGAATAATTGTCTCTATCACTTCCTCATTAGGGGTTGGCATCCATTCCGCAATAAACTCTGCCAACGCCCTGCTCTGGACAGTTTTTGTGCTTTCAAACTTCAAACCAAAGCTGGATAGCTCCAAAGCCCACTCCACTCTTCTGCCGGTAGCCTATAGGTTTTGGAGTATCCGTTGCAACGGGAAATGAGTGACAACTGTGATCTCATGGGCTTGGAAGTAGTGGCGCAGTTTGCTTGAGGCCATGATGAGACCAAAAATCAACTTTTGCACGCGAGAGTACCTTGATCTAGCCCCTTGTAACAGGGAGCTGACGAAGTACACTGGGCGCTGCACCACTTTCCTCCTTGCCACGTCCTTGGGGTTGCCCTCGTTGCCGTGCTCACTGCTGTCCTGATGCTCGTCTGACTCTGCCGGTCTCTGCTAACTCTCTACTTCATCCACTTCTTTTTGTGCTACCAAGGTTGCATTGACCACTTGGTTGGTTGCCGCTAAGTATAAGAGCAACGGCTCCTGGGGTTTGGGAGCAACCAAGGTAGGCATAGAGGACAGGTAGGCCTTCAACTCTTGCAAAGTTGCATCTGCTTTCGGCGTCCACTTCATAGGACATGCCTTCTTCAAAATTTTGAAGAACGACAGGGCACGCTCGGCAGACTTGGAGATGAATCTGCTTAGTGCGGCAACACATCCTGTTACGCGCCTCACATCCTTAACTGTCCTTGGCGCTTGAATCTACTCAACAGCTTTGATCTTGTCGGGGTTGGCTACGATCCCCCTGTGGGAAACAAAGTATCCAAGCAACTTGCTGGAGGGAACACCAAATTCACATTTCTCTAGATTGAGCTTCAAGTTGATCTTGCGCAGATTTGCAAATGTCTCCTCCAAATCCTGGATAAGAGTTTCTCTGTCCTTAATTTTGACCACAATGTCATCCATGTAAGCTTCAATGTTTCTATGCAGCCGAGGTTCTAAACCAATCTGGACTGCCCTTGCAAAAGTAGACCCGGCACTCTTTAATTCGAATGGCATGCAGATAAAGCAGTATGTACCACACGGGGTGATGAACGAGGTCTTCTCTTTGTCTTCCTTGGACATGAAGATATGGCGATATCCAGAATAGGCATCCCGAAATGACAGCAAATCACAGCCTAAAGTGGAATCCACAATCTGATCAATGCGTGGCAAGGGAAACGGGTCCTTCGGGCAGGCCTTGTTGAGATCTATGAAATCAACGCAAAGCCTCCACTTCATGCTTTCCTTCCGGACTACCACTGGGTTTGCTAGCCAGGTGTGATGTAGCACTCCCCTGACCAAACTAGCTGCTTCAAGTTTCTTGATCTCTTCTGCAATAAACTGTTGCCTCTCTAAGGCGTGCTTCTGGAGTTTCTATTTAACAGGTCTGGCGTGTGGGCAGACAACAAGGTGGTGCTTGATTACCTCCCTGGGAACACCGAGGATATCAGATGGTTGCCAGGAAAGCACATCGATATTCGGCCACAAGAAGGCAACGAGCGCGCTTTCCTATTTGCCATCAAGGGTGGCGCTGATAGTGAAAGTAACATCAACGCCAGCTAGCCCTGCCGTGACCTTTTTCACTTGTGGAGCAGTAACCTTGGATCTCTTGCTGTTGGAACACTCCGGCACGTCGTCAACGGGTGCCATGCACTCGGTGGGGGCACGCTTCCTAGACTCTTTGCCGGAGGTCCTACAATCCCACTTCTTTCCTTTAATTTCCTTGGCGGGAACTGCCGCTGCCTCTGCCGCAACCGCGTCCTAGTACATCTTGTCCGCACAAATAATTGCGTCCTTCTCATCTGATGGGATGGTGATGACTCCCAGTGGCCCAAGCATCTTCATGGTGTTGTAGGCATAGTGGGATGCCGCCATGAATTTAGCCAGAGCCGGGCGTCCAAGAATCCCATTGTACGACAGGGAGAGATCGACCATGTCAAACACAATCTTCTCAGTCCGGTAGTTTAGTTCTCCCCCAAACGTTACCAGCAACGTGATCTTTCCCTTAGGATGACTCCTGCTGGGATTATCTCTTTGAAACGTGTCGGTAACCTCTAGCTCTTTCTCTGCTATCTGAAGCTTGCTGATAACTGTTGGGGAAATCAGATTCAGTCTGGCCCCGCCGTCCACCAACATCTTCATGACTTTGAGGTTGCAAATTGTTGGACAAACCAACAATGGCAGGCAGCCTACCGAAGTGATACAGATAAGATGATCTTCCTCATCAAAGATGATGGGCGTACGGGACCATTTGAGCGGCTTCCAGGCCTCTGGCGCTGGTTCCACAGCATTGACTTCTCGCACCCATCGCTTGAGCTGGCGGTGAGAGGTGTGCAGAGATGCACCCCTGTTAACACACAGGGAGTCAGTGGCCTTCTGAAACTCTTGCTCACTGGTTTGCTCTTCATCATCTCCATCACTCTCATTATCATAGGCTTCCTTCTCTCGCCCCCTGGCGGGTTTTCCATGGTTCCAAAAGGGTTTGCCAGGGCGATTTACTTCACCACCTCGGCCCTTACTGCCAGCAACATTCTGACCTTTTTCCTTATCACGCTTCTCATACTCAGCTCTCTATCTCTTGAACAACTGCTCCACCTGATATCACTATTTAAGGTCGTGGCCCTTGGTCCGATGGATCTTACATTACAGCCCATCGCCCTTCCCAGCCTTCTCGACAGCCGTAGCTTGCCGGTAATCAGCACACACGGAAGCCTCCTTGCCGCGGGCCTCAGCCTTGGCGGTCTTGCCGGTACTAGGGGTGCCCGATCCTTCAACAATCATTACTGCCTTATCCCTCCGCTTGTTACTATGCTTCTTGCTCTTCTTCTGATTGTTTGATTCACCATCATCCTCTGTATCAAAATTGATTCAATCTTCCTCTTCGGGCAACTTCCTTCCCTCCTCCATCCGAGCACACTTATCAACTAACTTGTAGAGCTCCTTCACAGTCTTGGGAAACCGCACGTTCATCTTAGAACGAATCCGGCGGTTGCGCACATTGGAATTAAAGGCAGCTATCACATCTGCTGGATGGATATTTGGAATGATAGTAGTGACGCAGCATAGCGATAGAACGAAGCAACTAGCATAGCAATGATAGTAGTGAGATCCAGGGTAGCGGTCATCTTGCCTGAAACCCCGCAAGGAAGAAGAACAAGTCCATGAAGAAGACGAACGGATGAAGCCGAACCAAGCGTAGACGAACGAATCCTCACGATCGCAACGAAACAGGAACTATCAAGAAGAAGCACACAACATAGTAAACACACCACACATGAACATAACATGATGCACAAACAAGCATGATGCAAGACAAGACTACATGAAGCTACTCATGGCAAGAGATGATGCAAAGAAGAGCAACACATCAAAGCAAGTTTAAATGAGGCCGGGAGCAACATATAACAATTCCGGTATGTCCTCATATGCATATTTCGAAATTGGCCCAGATCTGAATAAATATTATGTTCAAGTTGTTAAACAGCAAGTTAAGATGCACCAAGATGATCTACACGAGATTCTAGTCAAGTTACATATAAAGTTCATTTGATTCGGAGCTACGGCCTAGAAGATATGAGCAAAACAAGTTAAACATGGCATTGATGCAAAATGCACCCAAACATCAAGCAAACACACCAAAACAAGGATGCAACATGATAATACGAAGCTACATGCAATTCTAAGCAAGTTTCATATAGAGCACACCCAAAATGGAGCAACGGTTCAACACATACACTCTATACAAGTTATAGCAACAATCTGTCCAAAACAACAACTAGGCATATTGCAAGCACCAAAACAACATGCTACAGTACCACAACAAGAAAACAAAAGGCATGGACATGATGTACATGTAAAGCATAACAAAACATGAAATATGAGCTAACTCCAGAAATCACTAAAACATGCTCAAACACACATGGTAAGATTGCAAGTAATAACAATTCAGACTTTGCAGAAAATAACATCAGGTTGCAATGTTTAGAGCTATCAAACAACATGTTACAGGAACATATCATGGCAAACAAAGGCATGGCATGATACTACTAACTGCATAGAACAAAAGTCCTTTACTGACCATGAGCCAAAAATGATCAGAAGATACGATGGCACCCATGTAAACATAGCAAGTTATAATACAGATTCAAACATGGCAGAAACAGAATTATGAAGGCATGTTGGTGAGCTTGTACAGCTCACCACAGAGCAATAAATGGCATGGCAAGGCACCCAACAGTAAGAAGACATGTTTATGAAGCTAAGCATGGCAAGAGCAAGGTCATAGGGTGCATGGAACACTAGCAACAATCATGGCAACAACTGAACTTAATGTTAACAGGCTGACAGCAACATTATTTAGCAACTTTGGAGCAAGATAACAACAATCTACAGCAGGCTATAAATGCAACCAGGGGCATGGATAGATAGAGCATGAAATGTAGAACAAAATACCCTTAGTGAACATCTCCAGATTATGCGTAGAATGATTTGTAGCAGCAGGTTTACATAGCATCACCAAATAACAGATTCAGCCTAGCAAAACAGCAACAGCAAGTACACAACTTAACAAGCTCGATCCACTCACCACAAGTCATTGCATGACAAAATAAGCATAGCATAAGCAAGAACACATGTTTATGAAACACACCAAGTCAAGAACAAGTTCATAGCATGCAAGGATCAACTACAACAACCTTGGCAAAATTGAATAACATGTAAACAATCTGCCAGGAAACATTTTGAAGCAAAAGTAGAGCACGAAAATGACATGCTAGACTACTCCATAATTGCAAATAAGGGCATGAATGGATAGAGAACAACCATATGTTCAAAACATTCTTACTAAAGTATCTCAAAATATGCATGGATCTCTCTGTAGCATCAAGTTTACATGGCATCAAAATAACAGCAGAACAGGGACTAAAACAGCAACATTACGAAGCCTAGTTTGCATGCTTGTGCTAGTCACCATATTGATCATAAAAATACATGGTAAGCACCTATGTAAATATGGCATGGCATAGATCAAAACACATGTAGACATCAACCTCATAGGATGCACACATCAATCATGGCAAAAATGACAAATGAGCATGTTATAACAGTTTCAGCAGATTAACATCATGAAGCACTCTTGCAACAATGATTCAGGCATCAAGATGGACTCAAATGAACATGATGCAATGGAATGAAATGAAGTACTCGTTGAGGCGAACAATTTGACATATTACATGCACGAAACGGAGCAGCACACAAGGAGTTATGATGCGATGAACAGGGCAACATAATATGCAAAATCAGGGACTTAGTGGATTTTTTTACCTCCGTGAAAGTCAACGCGGGACGGAGGGATCCGGGATGGAGGAGGCGCGTTTGGATGGGGGACTGGTGGATCTCATCCACCCTCCTACGGATCCGTCTCCGACAAGCTCCTGCGAGGGCGCGGAAGCCGAGGCGGCGACTGACAACTCCGGCGACGAGGAGGGAGGTCAGGGAGGAACGATGGACGGCGGGATCCTTCGGATCCGGACGACGGTGGCCGGTCCTAGCCGGAGGCGAGGAAGAAGCGGCGGGGCGGCGAACTTCTCCGGCAAGGGCCGGTGGCTGGCGGCGGGGAACTCCGGCGGGGAGCGGCGGAGGCGCGGGGCGACGAAGGGCTCGGGCACGGGCGCTGTCGGCAGGGGCGAGGGGCGCGCGGGGCGCACGACGGCG
>NC_057798.1:480066296-480073252 GCF_018294505.1 Triticum aestivum | reverse complement strand
TCTGGTTGGCTAGAGGTGGCGGCGGGATGACGTGGCCTCCTCTGATTGGTCAAAGTGAGGTGGCCGGCGGACATGTCCGGCTCGGGCGGACGTGTCCGGCGACGCGAGGATGAAAATAGCTAGGGTTGCACCGCGAATTTCGGAGGGGGAGGTGTTTATATATGTAGAGGGAGCTAGGAGACTCCAAATGAGGAGCGGTTTTCGCCCACACGATCGTGATCGAACGATCGAGAGCATGGAGTGGAGTTAGATGGGTTTTGGACCACTTTGGAAGGGCGTTGGGCTGCAAAGAGAAAGGGGGGTTTCGGGCTGCGCGGTTAACCGTTGGAGTACCAAACGACCTCCAAATGACACGAAACTTGACAGGCGGTCTACGGGTGCTATACCAAGGCCGCTTGGCAAGACTCAGTCCATTCCGAGAAAGCTCAACACCCACTCACGAAGAGAGGCAAGAAGGGGACGCTGGTTGACATAGGAGTGCTGGATCGCGAAACGGACAACGTGGAAAATGCTCGGATGCATGAGATGAACACGTATGCAAAATGAGATGCACATGATGACATGATAAAATGCAACACGCAAGAAAATGACATGGAAACAACGGCGAATAACTGGCAGACACCTGGCGCATCGAATCCGGGGCGTTACAACACTCCTCCACTAACAAGAGATCTCGTCCTAAGATCTTAGGACTGAGACGGAAGAGAAAAGGGATGAGGTGAAACAAGAACTCAAAAGAAGAAGCAAAGAATCGAGAGCACTCGAGAAGAAGATAGGAACGACGAGAATGACGAGGATCAAAAGCTCATGGAATCAGATAGACTATGAAACCACTCTGGTTAGAACTAGATAAGAAAACGAATAAGACTGAAAGGATTTAGGCAGCACTCTAGTTGAACATGGAGAAATCGAACACGAGCTTCACAAGATGGGATGACACTTGATGAACTCTTGAAGAATGAATTAAATCATGAAGAACCACCATGGAGAACTCCGGTAACAAACGGATGACGAGATAAAATTGAAGGAAATTTGAACTCCAGAAAAGAAAAGATGAAAACACTTGGAACTAGAATTTATTCATCAAGAACAAACTCCGAAGGAAGGGATTAATCACTTGGATGAAATAAGAATAAGATTTATTGTATGCTTATCCTTCATCAAATTAAATTGATGACAAGCAATGGATTTTTGCATACTACTTATTCCTCTTGAAAAAGAATTGAGAAGTGACATATCGCAAACTTGAGAAGGTCTTCATGAACCACCGGTAGGATTGTAAAGAACGAATGAATTAAAATGATAATCAAGGAAAAGAATCTTGAACGAACCACCGTAAGAATTTGGAAATGACTGATGAAAGAGAATGAATCACTGGGAAGAATTAGAAGAACAAATATGCTCGAGGGGATTTAGATACAAGAGAACTAGAAGAGCTCGAGCTGATTAAAGAACACTTGAACGGAGCACCGGGATAATTGGATAATGGTAACTGAAACATGAGGACGAAGAATTCTTCTAGAACGATGGCCTCCGGTGAAAAAAAACGGGAAAACAACTTCTGAAATACTCCGGATGGGAGAAAAGAACTTCTGACAAACGGAATAATTCGCGAGGATAACATGAAGCTAGAACCACGAAACTTCGAGAGAACGGGCAAGATTTAGAGGAAAACTCTTCTTCAATCTTCAAATGATGACGAGAAACACCACCAAAATTGTTGAGATACTCCGGGAGAATGAAAAAGAGGAAGGGTTGAACCTAAAATGAAAAGAATTTGAAAGTGATCTTGGAGATGGCATCTGACTGATGGGATCCATTCTTACGTCACACTTGAAAAGAATTGAGAATAACTCCGGGAAAATTAGAAGAGTCAGGTAAGATCTTGTGAAAAGACCTGTGGGTTAGGGCCCACTAAAGGAAAACACCGTTGGAAAAGATGTTGAACAGATAGATGATGCACCGGAACAATTGAAATATTTGAATGAGGTGACAACCTCGAATTAATTGGAACACTGACGAATCTCCTGAGATGTCTTCCGAACTCCGGAATGATAAATTGGAGAGAGACGAACGAGCAAGGAGAACACTAGATCCTAGAAAAGAATGTGATCAACTCGAAAAACTTGAATTTAATCCACCGGAGAAGAAAAGAGATGAAGAATGTCCACCGAGACGAGATTTCACCGGTTGACATAATTGAGGGAAGACTGAAGAGGCTCCGGGAAGAAAATTGATGCTCGAAAGAGATTCAAGCTTCAGGGAGAAGAGGGCGGGAGGGAGGGAAAACAAAGGCAACTTGGAAGGGGAAATCGACGAATATCTTGAAGAGAAAAAACACCGGTTGAAATCATTGAGGAAAGAAAGCAAAGACTTCGCACGAGTAGAAAGGATACTCGATTATGGACTCCGATTCAAAGAAGAAGAAGGGTGGGCGGGTGGGAAAGAAAACAACTAAGGATTGAACTCAAAGATGAAGAGGCTCGAGTCGACTTGACGAGAAATGCACCGGATGAAAAGAGCTGAGGAACAACGATCGGAAAACTCACTGCGTGATCCTAAAGAAAATTTGAAAGGGGAAGAGGAGTAATACAAAACACCTACGTCAAGATTCCTTACCAGAGCGACGATGGGGCTGAGGAGTAAAAAGAATTCCTACTCTCCGATATAACTAGACTCCGAAAATAGTTTATTCTAGACTCAACAACGGCCAACTACACAATCATTCAAGGGGGATCCTAAGGTCGGTCGAGGCTCTGATACCAACTTGTCACGCCCAATATGCGATCCTATCCAAAAGGAACTCGATGGTCCCACCAAGGATAGACAAGCATATTGAAACGCTTTTGCAAGGTGGATATCATTACATCAACATTACATAATAGATGGGGATACATACAAGAGGCATACAATGCCACACGAATACAACATCACAATACATAAGAGCAACATCCGACTATGGATGAAACACAAACAAAAACTCAAACGACATCCACCCTGCTAGCCCAGGCTGCCGACCTGGAACCTATCCCCTGATCGAAGAAGAAGCAGAAGAAGATCTCCAAAACAAGCAAACATCGCTCTCGCGTCATCATCATCGCATAACCTGTACCTGCAACTGTTGTTGTAGTAATCTGTGAGCCACGAGGACTCAACAATCCCATTACCATGGGTATCAAGACTAGCAAAGCTTAAAGGGAAAGGAAGGGGTAAAGTGGTGAGGCTGCAGCAGCGACTAAGCATATATGGTGGCTAACATACGCAAATAAGAGTGAGAAGAGAGCAAGCAGAACGGTCGTCAACTAGCAACGATCAAGAAGTGATCCTGAACTCCTACTTACGTCAAGCATAACCCAGAAACCGTGTTCACTTCTTGGACTCCGCCGAAAAGGGACCATCACGGCTACACACACAGTTGATGCGTTTTAATTCGGATCTGGTGTCAAGTTATCTACAACCGGACATTAACAAATTCCCATCTGCCTATAACCGCATGCACGGCTTTCGAAAGATTATGCCGTGCAGGGGTGTCGCAACTTAGCCCATGATAAGCTCTCGCGATCAACGAAGGATATACCTTCTCCTAGGAAGACCCGATCAGACTCGGAATCCCGGTTTATAAGACATTTCGACAATGGTAAAACAAGACCGGCAAAGCCTCCCGTTGTGCCGACAAATCCCGATAGGAGCTGCACATATCTCGTTCTCAGGGCACACCAGATGAGCCAGACGTCGGGTTGGCATAGACCCTGGTTGCCCAGGGGGCACCGGACATCGCTCGGTTTGGACCAACACTTAGACAAGCATTGGCATGGGGGGCTAAAATAAAGATGACCCTCGGGTTGGCCGACCCAAGGGAAAGGTATAGGTGGTGGTGAGGCAAATGGTAAAACCAAGGTTGGGCCTTGCTGGAGGAGTTTTATTCAAAGCGAACTGTCAAGGGGGTCCCATAAATCACCCGACCGCGTAAGGAACGCAAAATCCGGGAACATAACACTGGTATGACGGAAACTAGGGCAGCAAGAGTGGAACAAAACACCAGGCAAAAGGCCGAGTCTTCCACCCTTTACCAAGTATATAGATGCATTAATAATATAAGAGATATTGTGATATCCCAACCAAAATCCTGTCCACCATGGAGAAATCTTCAACTTCACCTGCAACTAGCAACGCTATAAGAGGGCTGAGCAAAGCGGTAACATAGCCAAGCAACGGTTTGCATAGGAAAGGTGTCAAAGGTTAGAGGTTCATGGCAATATGGGAGGCTTGATGAGCAAAACATAGGTAACGCAGCATAGCGATAGAACAAAGCAACTAGCATAGCAATGATAGTAGTGAGATCCAGGGTAGCGGTCATCTTTCCTGAAATCCCGCAAGGAAGAAGAACGAGTCCATGAAGAAGACGAACGGATGAAGCCGAACCAAGTGTAGACGAACGAATCCTCACGATCGCAACGAAACAGGAACTATCGAGAAGAAGCACACAACATAGTAAACACACCACACATGAACATGACATGATGCACAAACAAGCATGATGCAAGACAAGACTACATGAAGCTACTCATGGCAAGAGATGATGCAAAAAAGAGCAACACATCAAAGCAAGTTTAAATGAGGCCGGGAGCAACATATAACAATTCCGGTATGTCCTCATATGCATATTTCGAAATTGGCCCAGATCTGAATAAATATTATGTTCAAGTTGTTAAACAGCAAGTTAAGATGCACCAAGATGATCTACACGAGATTCTAGTCAAGTTACATATAAAGTTCATTTGATTCGGAGCTACGGCCTAGAAGATATGAGCAAAACAAGTTAAACATGGCATTGATGCAAAATGCACCCAAACATCAAGCAAACACACCAAAACAAGGATGCAACATGATAATACGAAGCTACATGCAATTCTAAGCAAGTTTCATATAGAGCACACCCAAAATGGAGCAACGGTTCAACACATACACTCTATACAAGTTATAGCAACAATATGTCCAAAACAACAACTAGGCATATTGCAAGCACCAAAACAACATGCTACAGTACCACAACAAGAAAACAAAAGGCATGGACATGATGTACATGTAAAGCATAACAAAACATGAAATATGAGCTAACTCCAGAAATCACTAAAACATGCTCAAACACACATGGTAAGATTGCAAGTAATAACAATTCAGACTTTGCAGAAAATAACATCAGGTTGCAATGTTTAGAGCTATCAAACAACATGTTACAGGAACATATCATGGCAAACAAAGGCATGGCATGATACTACTAACTGCATAGAACAAAAGTCCTTTACTGACCATGAGCCAAAAATGATCAGAAGATACGATGGCACCCATGTAAGCATAGCAAGTTATAATACAGATTCAAACATGGCAGAAACAGAATTATGAAGGCATGTTGGTGAGCTTGTACAGCTCACCACAGAGCAATAAATGGCATGGCAAGGCACCCAACAGTAAGAAGACATGTTTATGAAGCTAAGCATGGCAAGAGCAAGGTCATAGGGTGCATGGAACACTAGCAACAATCATGGCAACAACTGAACTTAATGTTAATAGGCTGACAGCAACATTATTTAGCAACTTTGGAGCAAGATAACAACAATCTACAGCAGGCTATAAATGCAACCAGGGGCATGGATAGATAGAGCATGAAATTTAGAACAAAATACCCTTAGTGAACATCTCCAGATTATGCGTAGAATGATTTGTAGCAGCAGGTTTACATAGCATCACCAAATAACAGATTCAGCCTAGCAAAACAGCAACAGCAAGTACACTACTTAACAAGCTCGATCCACTCACCACAAGTCATTGCATGACAAAATAAGCATAGCATAAGCAATAACACATGTTTATGAAACACACCAAGGCAAGAACAAGTTCATAGCATGCAAGGATCAACTACAACAACCTTGGCAAAATTGAATAACATGTAACCAATCTGCCAGGAAACATTTTGAAGCAAAAGTAGAGCACGAAAATGACATGCTAGACTACTCCATAATTGCAAATAAGGGCATGAATCGATAGAGAACAACCATATGTTCAAAACATTCTTACTGAAGTATCTCAAAATATGCATGGATCTCTCTGTAGCATCAAGTTTACATGGCATCAAAATAACAGCAGAACAGGGACTAAAACAGCAACATTACGAAGCCTAGTTTGCATGCTTGTGCTAGTCACCATATTGATCACAAAAATACATGGTAAGCACCTATGTAAATATGGCATGGCATAGATCAAAACACATGTAGACATCAACCTCATAGGATGCACACATCAATCATGGCAAAAATGACAAATGAGCATGTTATAACAGTTTCAGCAGATTAACATCATGAAGCACTCTTGCAACAATGATTCAGGCATCAAGATGAACTCAAATGAACATGATGCAATGGAATGAAATGAAGTACTCATTGAGGCGAACAATTTGACATATTACATGCACGAAACGGAGCAGCACACAGGGAGTTATGATGCGATGAACATGGCAACATAATATGCAAAATCAGGGACTTAGTGGATTTTTTTACCTCCGCGAAAGTCAACGCGGGACGGAGGGATCCGGGATGGAGGAGGCGCGTTTGGATGGGGGACTGGTGGATCTCATCCACCCTCCTACGGATCCGTCTCCGACAAGCTCCTGCGAGGGCGCGGAAGCCGAGGCGGCGACTGACAACTCCGGCGACGAGGAGGGAGGTCAGGGAGGAACGATGGACGGCGGGATCCTTCGGATCCGGACGACGGTGGCCGGTCCTAGCCGGAGGCGAGGAAGAAGCGGCGGGGCGGCGAACTTCTCCGGCGAGGGCCGGTGGCTGGCGGCGGGGAACTCCGGCGGGGAGCGGCGGAGGCGCGGGGCGACGAAGGGCTCGGGCACGGGCGCTGTCGGCAGGGGCGAGGGGCGCGCGGGGCGCACGACGGCGGGGTGAGCAGGG
>NC_057798.1:480011125-480065280 GCF_018294505.1 Triticum aestivum | reverse complement strand
GCGGGCCGTCGGCGGCGGCCGACCGGGCCGGGAGGGCCTCCCGCGGGCTGCGGTGGAGGGAGGAGAGAGAGGGTGCGGGCGCGGGTGAGGTGGCGATGTCTGGTTGGCTAGAGGTGGCAGCGGGATGACGTGGCCTCCTCTGATTGGTCAGAGTGAGGTGGCCGGCGGACATGTCCGGCTCGGGCGGACGTGTCCGGCGACGCGAGGATGAAAATAGCTAGGGTTGCACCGCGAATTTCGGAGGGGGAGGTGTTTATATAGGTAGAGGGAGCTAGGAGACTCCAAATGAGGAGCGGTTTTCGCCCACACGATCGTGATCGAACGATCGAGAGCATGGAGGGGAGTTAGATGGGTTTTGGACCACTTTGGAAGGGCGTTGGGCTGCAAAGAGAAAGGGGGGTTTCGGGCTGCGCGGTTAACCGTTGGAGTACCAAACGACCTCCAAATGACACGAAACTTGACAGGCGGTCTACGGGTGCTATACCAAGGCCGCTTGGCAAGACTCAGTCCATTCCGAGAAAGTTCAACACCCACTCACGAAGAGAGGCAAGAAGGGGACGTTGGATGACATAGGAGTGCCGGATCGCGAAACGGACAACGTGGAAAATGCTCGGATGCATGAGATGAACACGTATGCAAAATGAGATGCACATGATGACATGATAAAATGCAACACGCAAGAAAATGACATGGAAACAACGGCGAATAACTGGCGGACACCTGGCGCATCGAATCCGGGGCGTTACAACACTCCTCCACTAACAAGAGATCTCGTCTTAAGATCTTAGGACTGAGACGGAAGAGAAAAGGGATGAGGTGAAACAAGAACTCAAAAGAAGAAGCAAAGAATCGAGAGCACTCGAGAAGAAGATAGGAACGACGAGAATGACGAGGATCAAAAGCTCATGGAATCAGATAGACTATGAAACCACTCTGGTTAGAACTAGATAAGAAAACGAATAAGACTGAAAGGATTTAGGCAGCACTCTAGTTGAACATGGAGAAATCGAACACGAGCTTCACAAGATGGGATGACACTTGATGAACTCTTGAAGAATGAATTAAATCATGAAGAACCACCATGAAGAACTCCGGTAACAAACGGATGACGAGATACAATTGAAGGAAATTTGAACTCCAGAAAAGAAAAGATGAAAACACTTGGAACTAGAATTTATTCATCAAGAACAAACTCCGAAGGAAGGGATTAATCACTTGGATGAAATAAGAATAAGATTTATTGTATGCTTATCCTTCATCAAATTAAATTGATGACAAGCAATGGATTTTTGCATACTACTTATTCCTCTTGAAAAAGAATTGAGAAGTGACATATCGCAAACTTGAGAAGGTCTTCATGAACCACCGGTAGGATTGAAAAGAACAAATGAATTAAAATGATAATCAAGGAAAAGAATCTTGAACGAACCACCGTAAGAATTTGGAAATGACTGATGAAAGAGAATGAATCACTGGGAAGAATTAGAAGAACAAATATGCTCGAGGGGATTTAGATACAAGAGAACTGGAAGAGCTCGAGCTGATTAAAGAACACTTGAACGGAGCACCGGGAAAATTGGATAATGGTAACTGAAACATGAGGACGAAGAATTCTTCTAGAACGATGGCCTCCGGTGAAAAGAAATGGGAAAACAACTTCTGAAATACTCCGGATGGGAGAAAAGAACTTCTGACAAACGGAATAATTCGCGAGGATAACATGAAGCTAGAACCACGAAACTTCGAGAGAACGGGCAAGATTTAGAGGAAAACTCTTCTTCAATCTTCAAATGATGACGAGAAACACCACCAAAATTGTTGAGATACTCCGGGAGAATGAAAAAGAGGAAGGGTTGAACCTAAAATGAAAAGAATTTGAAAGTGATCTTGGAGATGGCATCTGACTGATGGGATCCATTCTTACGTCACACTTGAAAAGAATTGAGAATAACTCCAGGAAAATTAGAAGAGTCAGGTAAGATCTTGTGAAAAGACCTGTGGGTTAGGGCCCACTAAAGGAAAACACCGTTGGAAAAGATGTTGAACAGATAGATGATGCACCGGAACAATTGAAATATTTGAATGAGGTGACAACCTCGAATTAATTGGAACACTGACGAATCTCCTGAGATGTCTTCCGAACTCCGGAATGATAAACTGGAGAGAGACGAACGAGCAAGGAGAACACTATATCCTAGAAAAGAATGTGATCAACTCGAAAAACTTGAATTTAATCCACCGGAGAAGAAAAGAGATGAAGAATGTCCACCGAGACAAGATTTCACCGGTTGACATAATTGAGGGAAGACTGAAGAGGCTCCGGGAAGAAAATTGATGCTCGAAAGAGATTCAAGCTTCAGGAAGAAGAGGGCGGGAGGAAGGGAAAACAAAGGCAACTTGGAAGGGGAAATCGACGAATATCTTGAAGAGAAAAAACACCGGTTGAAATCATTGAGGAAAGAAAGCAAAGACTTCGCACGAGTAGAAAGGATACTCGATTATGGACTCCGATTCAAAGAAGAAGAAGGGTGGGCGGGTGGGAAAGAAAACAACTAAGGATTGAACTCAAAGATGAAGAGGCTCAAGTCGACTTGACGAGAAATGCACCAGATGAAAAGAGCTGAGGAACAACGATCGGAAAACCCACTGCGTGATCCTAAAGAAAATTTGAAAGGGGAAGAGGAGTAATACAAAACACCTACGTCAAGATTCCTTACCAGAGCGACGATGGGGCTGAGGAGTAAAAAGAATTCCTACTCTCCGATATAACTAGACTCCGAAAATAGTTTATTCTAGACTCAACAACGGCCAACTACACGATCATTCAAGGGGGGCTCCTAAGGTCGGTCGAGGCTCTGATACCAACTTGTCACGCCCAATATGCGATCCTATCCAAAAGGAACTCGATGGTCCCACCAAGGACAGACCCGCATATTGAAACGCTTTTGCAAGGTGGATATCATTACATCAACATTACATAATAGATGGGGATACATACAAGAGGCATACAATGCCACACGAATACAACATCACAATACATAAGAGCAACATCCGACTATGGATGAAACACAAACAGAAACTCAAACGACATCCACCCTGCTAGCCCAGGCTGCCGACCTGGAACCTATCCCCTGATCGAAGAAGAAGCAGAAGAAGATCTCCAAAACAAGCAAACATGGCTCTCGCGTCATCATCATCGCATAACCTGTACCTGCAACTGTTGTTGTAGTAATCTGTGAGCCACGAGGACTCAACAATCCCATTACCATGGGTATCAAGACTAGCAAAGCTTAAAGGGAAAGGAAGGGGTAAAGTGGTGAGGCTGCAGCAGCGACTAAGCATATATGGTGGCTAACATACGCAAATAAGAGCGAGAAGAGAGCAAGCAGAACGGTCGTCAACTAGCAACGATCAAGAAGTGATCCTGAACTCCTACTTACGTCAAGCATAACCCAGAAACCGTGTTCACTTCTTGGACTCCGCCGAAAAGGGACCATCACGGCAACACACACAGTTGATGCGTTTTAATTCGGATCTGGTGTCAAGTTATCTACAACCGGACATTAACAAATTCCCATCTGCCTATAACCGCATGCACGGCTTTCGAAAGATTATGCCGTGCAGGGGTGTCCCAACTTAGCCCATGATAAGCTCTCGCGATCAACGAAGGATATACCTTCTCCTAGGAAGACCCGATCAGACTCGGAATCCCGGTTTATAAGACATTTCGACAATGGTAAAACAAGACCGGCAAAGCCTCCCGTTGTGCCGACAAATCCCGATAGGAGCTGCACATATCTCGTTCTCAGGGCACACCAGATGAGCCAGACGTCGGGTTGGCATAGACCCTGGTTGCCCAGGGGGCACCGGACATCGCTCGGTTTGGACCAACACTTAGACAAGCATTGGCCTGGGGGGCTAAAATAAAGATGACCCTCGGGTTGGCCGACCCAAGGGAAAGGTATAGGTGGTGGTGAGGCAAATGGTAAAACCAAGGTTGGGCCTTGCTGGAGGAGTTTTATTCAAAGCGAACTGTCAAGGGGGTCCCATAAATCACCCGACCGCGTAAGGAACGCAAAATCCGGGAACATAACACTGGTATGACGGAAACTAGGGCAGCAAGAGTGGAACAAAACACCAGGCAAAAGGCCGAGTCTTCCACCCTTTACCAAGTATATAGATGCATTAATAATATAAGAGATATTGTGATATCCCAACCAAAATCCTGTCCACCATGGAGAAATCTTCAACTTCACCTGCAACTAGCAACGCTATAAGAGGGCTGAGCAAAGCGGTAACATAGCCAAGCAACGGTTTGCATAGGAAAGGTGTCAAAGGTTAGAGGTTCATGGCAATATGGGAGGCTTGATGAGCAAAACATAGGTAACGCAGCATAGCGATAGAACGAAGCAACTAGCATAGCAATGATAGTAGTGAGATCCAGGGTAGCGGTCATCTTTCCTGAAATCCCGCAAGGAAGAAGAACGAGTCCATGAAGAAGACGAACGGATGAAGCCGAACCAAGTGTAGACGAACGAATCCTCACGATCGCAACGAAACAGGAACTATCGAGAAGAAGCACACAACATAGTAAACACACCACACATGAACATGACATGATGCACAAACAAGCATGATGCAAGACAAGACTACATGAAGCTACTCATGGCAAGAGATGATGCAAAAAAGAGCAACACATCAAAGCAAGTTTAAATGAGGCCGGGAGCAACATATAACAATTCCGGTATGTCCTCATATGCATATTTCGAAATTGGCCCAGATCTGAATAAATATTATGTTCAAGTTGTTAAACAGCAAGTTAAGATGCACCAAGATGATCTACACGAGATTCTAGTCAAGTTACATATAAAGTTCATTTGATTCGGAGCTACGGCCTAGAAGATATGAGCAAAACAAGTTAAACATGGCATTGATGCAAAATGCACCCAAACATCAAGCAAACACACCAAAACAAGGATGCAACATGATAATACGAAGCTACATGCAATTCTAAGCAAGTTTCATATAGAGCACACCCAAAATGGAGCAACGGTTCAACACATACACTCTATACAAGTTATAGCAACAATATGTCCAAAACAACAACTAGGCATATTGCAAGCACCAAAACAACATGCTACAGTACCACAACAAGAAAACAAAAGGCATGGACATGATGTACATGTAAAGCATAACAAAACATGAAATATGAGCTAACTCCAGAAATCACTAAAACATGCTCAAACACACATGGTAAGATTGCAAGTAATAACAATTCAGACTTTGCAGAAAATAACATCAGGTTGCAATGTTTAGAGCTATCAAACAACATGTTACAGGAACATATCATGGCAAACAAAGGCATGGCATGATACTACTAACTGCATAGAACAAAAGTCCTTTACTGACCATGAGCCAAAAATGATCAGAAGATACGATGGCACCCATGTAAGCATAGCAAGTTATAATACAGATTCAAACATGGCAGAAACAGAATTATGAAGGCATGTTGGTGAGCTTGTACAGCTCACGACAGAGCAATAAATGGCATGGCAAGGCACCCAACAGTAAGAAGACATGTTTATGAAGCTAAGCATGGCAAGAGCAAGGTCATAGGGTGCATGGAACACTAGCAACAATCATAGCAACAACTGAACTTAATGTTAACAGGCTGACAGCAACATTATTTAGCAACTTTGGAGCAAGATAAGAACAATCTACAGCAGGCTATAAATGCAACCAGGGGCATGGATAGATAGAGCATGACATGTAGAACAAAACACCCTTAGTGAACATCTCCATATTATGCATAGAATGATTTGTAGCAGCAGGTTTACATAGCATCACCAAATAACAGATTCAGCCTAGCAAAACAGCAACAGCAAGTACACTACTTAACAAGCTCGATCCACTCACCACAAGTCATTGCATGACAAGATAAGCATAGCATCAGCAAGAAGACATGTTTATGAAACAAACCAAGGCAAGAACAAGTTCATAGCATGCAAGGATCAACTACAACAACCCTGGCAAAATTGAATAACATGTAAACAATCTGCCAGGAAACATTTTGAAGCAAAAGTAGAGCACGAAAATGACATGCTAGACTACTCCATAATTGCAAACAAGGGCATGAATGGATAGAGAACAACCATATGTTCAAAACATCCTTACTGAAGTATCTCAAAATATGCGTGGATCTCTCTATAGCATCAAGTTTAGATGGCATCAAAATAACAGCAGAACAGGGACTAAAATAGCAACATTACGAAGCCTAGTTTGCATGCTTGTGCTAGTCACCACATTGATCACAAAAATACATGGTAAGCACCTATGTAAAGATGTCATGGCATAGCTCAAAACACATGTAGACATCAACCTTATAGGATGCACACATCAATCATGGCAAAAATGACAAATGAGCATGTTATAAGAGTTTCAGCAGATTAACATCATGAAGCACATGACGACATGATAAAATGCAACACGCAAGAAAATGACATGGCAACAACGGCGAATAACTGGCGGACACCTGGCGCATCGAATCGGGGGCGTTACACATGTCATCACCTCGGCTAGCATGGCAGGTTTGTTCAAGACCATTCTCGACTCAACTAGTAAAATCATTACAAACAACCCAAGGGTCTAGGAGCGGTTTGATCTCGCCTATCTTCTTCGCTATAAGCCTGTTCGCATGGGCGCGGACAATAGAAGTGTCGCTTGATAATGATACATGTGATGTTAAGATGCCATCGCTTAAGGGTAAGGCCTTGGCTGGCACAAATGGAGATTGGGTTGTTTATATTGGGCACAACTGCGAGTGGGAACTTGTGAATGTGTACACTCTTCAGCGGATTCCACTTCTGAAAATCTCATAGTGCCCTGAGGTTGAGCTCACAGATGATCTACATGCATTCAAATATGATCATGGTGACTGTCGGCTATGAAAGATATCAATTTGTCGAGTTCCCAACCGCTCTTGGGATTACAAGAACTATGAAGTTGTTGCTATCTTCGACAAGCTTGTTGCCGTCGTTACTGCTTCCACGGCTCATTCATGGATTTTGCTCAAAAATCAATTTCTGTAATCGGATGAGTACTATGATGCAATTGCATACGAGCGTCTTGTGTTTGCTGCCACCACTCGTGGCACTATTTTTGCATGGAATCCTTATGGTTTCAGTACATTTGTTTTTCACCATAATTATAATTGTTTCATCCACATGCATGCGGGTTAGCAAGTTTCCCTTTACTAATTAACCTTCTTGTGTTTCCAAGGTCCTGTGAACATTCCACCACCTATACTTCAAAAAAATTATAACCATGGGGGAGATGACGATGGTGATGATCACGAGCATGAGGACAAGCAGAACCTATATACTCAGTGGCTCCTGGCAACTAATTTTGATGGATCACCTCTTGTATGTATACAATGCACTGCTATTGTTATTTCTGAGGGAGCAGGTGTTGTCTCCCATGGTCGCCCTCTATGTACCTATTCCAAGACCCCTTGTAGGGTATTCGAGATGGATACTAGTGTGCTACCGCCAACACCTTCTCCCTGGCTCAGTATTGATAGTCTTGGAGAAAACTCTCGCTCTTCCTTGGACAAAACTATCCAATGATGGTGAAAGGTGATCCAGCTGCTGTTGACACAACATTGCTACCATTTATAAGAAGCAATTATGTCTATACCTCAGACATTGTGGTGGTTCCCTACCCTTGTCCTGATAGATGCCGCTTCAGCCTGGATGATCAGTCCTGCGTTTCTCTCGATATTGACAATAGCTGGCCCTTCCCAAAGAACATATGGTTTAAAGCAAGCATTTCCAACGCCGAGGATAGGTTGAGCTGAAGTTCGTTTCATTGCTTGCTATTTGTTGTGTGATGAAAACTTTAGTATTAGAAGAGTGTTTTGTTGGAATTAGTCTATAATCCAACATGTATCCTCATTGTCGTTGTGTGTTGATGACTTGTTGTTTGTAATGAATGGTAGATTTGCAAATGCATGTCATAATCTCAATTTATGAATGTTTTGCGAGTAACTTCTTGGAGTGTGAGTACCGTAGTAGTATAGCCAGCATCCAGTTATATGAAGTTGCCACATCACATAGAGCCAACCTAATATTGGAGTATGCTAGCCCTCGGCCGGCGCACCGCTTCAAATGGCGGATGAAGTGAGAGGTTGCATCTGCCCTTACCCCATTGACCGTGGACCTTGACCGTGTACGTAGAACTTTGAGGACAACATTATCCTTGACGATGTACGTCACCTTGTGTTCAGATCTGAGATGCCATGTGTACCAGATGAATGACTCCAAGTTCCACCACCGTGATGCTAGGTGCGAGCCGAGGAACACTGTTGGAGAGACCCCCATCATAATTTTCCTACATTGGTCGTTTGATTCATAGGATAGAATGCTATAGGATATTTTCCTATGTAATCATGTTTTAATTGGCAATCTAGCATCCACTCCAACTTTTTTTTCACTTCCTTTGTTCCTACGAAGAGAGTACTTGCTCTAAATGATGTGCCGCATCAAGAGCTGGCTATATTAATTAACCATGCTCTAAAAAGGCGGACCAGCTTTGGCTATAGTATACTACTGTACTAGGTTAGTAGGTGACCTTGCGCTTGGCTTTTCTCCTCTTCCGGAAGTCGAACAATAATGATGGTACTACAGTAGTACTTCCGGAAATCTGACACCAAATGAACTGCTGCACGTCCACCGCTTGTAAGCAAAAGTTTGCCCTCCTGCTGCAAGCCACCGCGCACGCGTTGGCGAGGGATAAGGCGTAGTAAGCAAGCTTCTCGTCGAGTTGACGGGACACATCAAACTTATTTAGTACTCTCTTCAAAAAGGGTTGACCATGTCCATGGCTACCATCCCGTGCTCCGTCATTGAGTACGTGCACTATACACGTGCCATCGAGGAGAAAAAATATTACGTAGTACTAGGTGCCCTCGAAGTGCACGACTCACTTACGCACTGCATATCTCCATTTTCTTGCATGACACGTCCACCTTGATGCTAGGTGTCCTGCCTGTCGGCAAAAGGATGAACAAAGCTCACGCCTTAAACAAAAGAGTGGAAGAACATAGATTCCCGATGACCGATAAGAAGCAACAAACCTCGCGTTGTAGCATCTACACTCATAATATTTTGTATTATTCAGCGATATAAAATCAACCAAATCTCTCCACGTTCCTATACCATTATATAGTATGAGAATAACTTTGAATTTAATCCATTGATTTCACTCTATCCAATGGTCATAGTTGGAAAATCAAAACAAAACCAAGCATTGGATCAACTCTTTTAGCACTCAGATTGTTCCCGCCTACCCACCTAGCCCACCTATACATCCGCTCACGTGTGATGACCACAGGAGCTATCCATTCAGATTGTATGTTAAAAAAATCGTGCAAACACGGCCAATTGTGAGTAGGTGTATTGCGCTTGGCTCTACGCCTCTTCCGGAACACGAACAATATGATGATGGTAGTACTACAGTATAATATGTACTTCTGGCAATCTGACACCGAATGCCTGCTGCACGTCCACCGCTTGTACTATAAAGCCCACTATAATTGTAAGCAGAAGCTTCTCCTCATGCTGTGAGCAACCACGCCCGCGTGGGCAAGGGAGAGGGCATAGAAAGAAAACTTCTCTTCGTTCTACGAGTTGATGGGACACATCAAAGTTACTTATTTAGTCCATGGGTACCACCCTGTGCTCTGTCTACATACATGATTGACGTGCCATCGAGGAGAAAAATTATTGTGTAGTATGTGCCATGGAAGTGCACGGCTCACTTACGCACTGCTTATCTCCATTTTCTTGCATGACACATGCACCTTGATCCCGTGTGTTTGCAAAAGGCTCACGTAAAAAAAAGAGTGCAAGAACATAGATTCCCGACGACCAAGAATGAGCAAGGAACCTCGAGGTGGAGCATCTGCACTCATAATATTCTATATTATTCAGTGATATAAAATCAACCAAATCTCTGGTCTAGCAGGTTCGCGCGTTTTCCCCTGTTTTTTGTCACCTGCCCACCTATAGAACCACCTCACGACGGCAAATTCCTCTCCAAACACCTAGGGAGGCAGTTGAACCGAACAAGTCTAACTTGTTTTTAGTGGGTACATTGATGTGGCATCGAAAGGGTGTGATAGCTGACTCTGGCAAAATAATTTACTACCATGTTGGCATACATGAGCATGGGGCCCACTTGTCAGCATGCTGGACGGAGGAAGGAACATTAAACAAAATGGAGCGCGGCGGAAGGGTGTGAATCGTTGGCTCATGTGTGATGACCACTGGAGCAATCCACTCAGATTGTATTACGTTAAAAAATTCATGCAAACATGGCCAATTATATAGTGAGTAGGTGACCGTGCGCTTGGCTCTTCGCCTCTTCCGGAAGTCAAACAATGATGATGGTACTACAGTATACTCCTACTTATGGCAATCTGACACCGAATGAACTGCTGCATGTCCATCGCCTGTATTAAGCGCACTATCGTAAAGCAAAAGCTTCTCCTTGTCTTGCGAGCCACCGCGTGCGCGCGTGAGCGAGGGAGAGGTCCTACTAGTAGAAAGCAAGGCTTCTCCTTGTTTATTTCAAAAAAAACTTTTCCTCATTTGCGAGTTGATGGGACACATCAAAAGTAGTGTATTAGTCTCCAAAAAGGGTTGACCATGTCCATGGCTACCATCCCGTGCTCCGTCATTCAGTGCATGCACAATTCACGTTCCATTGAGAAAATAATGTTGTGTACGTGCCATCGAATAGAATAACTTAAGTTATAAAAAACATGCCACCGCGTCATGATCGAACTTTGATTCGTCCACGTGTGGTTACCATGAACAACTACTACACTTGCCAAAATATATGGTGAGCTACCTCTTCGTACAGAAATGAGCTCACCGTGTACCCGCGCGTGAGTATTAGGGAAAGAGGCAAAGAGTACCTGCATCAGTGCCTGCACCTCTTCTCTTCGTACTCGTATTCCTTTTGAACACGGCAGCCCAGTGTAGTTACATCATACATGTCCAACCCACGCTATCACCATATTTCTTGGCCTCCGTGTGACACCTAGCTCTAGTAATCCACCAGCCCGTTTCGCTTATCGCTCCTCATCCCTCTCAAAGTGCGGCGGGCTGGCGATTTTACTGTCTATTGAGGTCAGTTAACTCATCACATCTTAGCGACATGCCAAGAGCATTCTAAAAAAATTACTGTACTCCATTGTTATGCCAAGAAGAGGAAGCGCTTTGACCGACGGACCAAATGAGACATGTGTGTCATGCCGTGAGTGGGTCCGGTTTCTCATTTTGAACTTGTTTGGTGTAGTAGTAACACTTGGTTTTGACTATTGATATAAGATTTGATATAGGGCCTAATGTATTCTTCGAGGTTCCTTTAACTAATGATAAGATTTTATGTAATTTGCAAATTATATCATTCGAAGATCCTTTCACGTTCCATTTCAAAAAAAAGATCCTTTCATGTACGAATTTGACGGTATGCTTTGAGCAACTTGCATGTCCTATACTGCTCCTGTTTGGATACTCTAACTTAGCTAGAGGTTAGACTAACTCATGACTAACCCTAAACTAACTCTAGCCAAAGAGGTGTTTGGATGACAGGGTTAGATTGACTATAAATGCATTTGATGGAGAGAGAAAAGTGATTTTTTCAGTGGACCCCACGAGAACATGCTCCAATTAGCACCACTTGGCTAGCGGGATAAAGATCCAATTAGCACCTCTTGGGTGGGATAGTTTTTTTTGGTGGGTTCAGTGCAACTTGCTCCAATTTCTCTACTCTTATAAAAAAATAGAGTTGGTGATGATGGTGTGCCTGCCATTCTGCAATATAGGTCGTCCGATTTATATCTGACGGATAGGAAGGAAACAGTGGCAATTTTGCAAAAAGATACCCACACCCCTTTCCACATTTGCAAATAAGGCCTTCCCTCGTTCATCCTTTTTGCCCACAAGATAAACTACTCATACAAATGCATCTTTATGTTCCGTGCAGTGCATGGGCATCTTGCTAGTAACCCTCATCTTTCGATACTTTAGGGCTATTTGAGCCCCAACTAGCTCAAACTAACTCTAACCCATGGATCCAAACAGGGCCAAAGTTAGTCTCGAAAAACGCATTAAGCCCTATATACATGGAGAGACGGAGTACATGATACTAGCAAACGTTGACCATTAGTAGTAGTTCATTGGTTGGTTTCGATTTTTGATTGAGTTGATGTGCTACTACCGTCCAATATTCGCGTGTGGTTTTTTCTAGAATAAAAAAAGTGGTAGTACTTACTATGGGAAAGGTGAAGTGATGGTTGCTTCGCCCAAGAAACTTCTTACCCTGGGAATATTGGAGTAGCAGCGGATTCAACAAAGAGAGAAATGATGGTTGCTTCGTCCGAGCAACTTACTGTGGCGAAGGTGGGGCTGTGTGATTTCACTTCTCACTAGTCATTATTACTGTGGCGCAACAACCGGGGTGAATCTTCCCTACAGTTGTGCACTCAATATTGTAGCATAGCAGGTGGAGCCGGATGAAGGATGTCCCACATGTCAGCGAAACGAAGTCGAATTGTTTCTAGCATTGCTATCAATCCTTCAGGATTTGTTTATATGTACGCATAATTTTCCATCATGAGGCTGGTCATAGTGGGGAGTAACTTAGACTAGTAACATGCATAGTGGAGTAGTCTATGTTACTACCTTCATACTGGGTGGTAAACATATGGATGGTAACATGTAAGTCTTCATTAACTGAGATATAGACTCATTTTACCTCGGGGTGTGTTATGTTACAGTAACATATTATGTTACCACAAGCATCTCTTTCCTCATTAACTCCAAGCCACATAAGCTATTTTTTCTTGGGATATGTTATGTTACAGTCGGTGTTTTTGGAATGGGGGTCCCCAGACTTGCCTACCTGCTGCCTGTGGCGTGGCTCAACCAGTGGCCAAGTATGGCCCGTCTTCATCAACCAACACTCAAGACCCTCGTGAGGGGCCAAGCCTCACGGGGCGGATGATGCAAGGCCTCCTTAGGGACGGCCTCACCAGGCAGGCTCGTGAGGAGGCGGATAGATCAATGCAAGGGGTACCTCGCGAGGTTCCCGTGATGCAAGCCATGACGACCAAGGCTAGGCGGGCGCAAGCCCGCGCAGTGTCCTCGTTTCCTCTTTGGTGCAAAGGAGGCAAGCGCAGGCACGGAGTACCGAGGCATCAGGCAAAGGTTTCCATATCGGTGCAACAAGACCAAGACCAGCAGGATGGCAGGATGGAGGTCACCATGGAACCCAAGACGAAGTCACCACCAGCGCCTTTGGCAGGCGAAGACAACCTTTAGTCAGGATAGCCTGTACTAGTTGTCCCCTTTAAAAATGGCCGTTGTTGGATCCCTTCTCGCTCAATATTTGGGAAGAGGACTAGGGCCTCTATAAATAGAGCTAGCCACCACAGTAGAAGGGGATCGAATCCTGCCCAAGCAGAACACCACACCACCACAAGAACACCTCTCCTCGCGAGGTTGTTCTTCCCTTGTACTGTTCATCATCATCCCAAGAGGCAATCCACCACCACACACAGGAGTAGGGTATTACACCACAACAGTGGCCCGAACCTGTATAAATCTTGTGTCTCTTGTGATGTGAGTTCATCGATCTAGCTTAGGGATCGCAGCTAGGCTAAGGGCGATTTTCGGTAGGGAGAAATCTTTGTGCGCACCCTAGTGTTCGAACCTTAAGGGTTTTGCCGTAACCCGATATCCGACATTTGGTGCGCCAGGTAGGGGCGCGCCGGAGTCTTCCTTCCGCTGATCTGCGTCCCGTCGCCTCGTCGCATCCATGTTCGGTGATTCAATGACCAACACTGACCGCTGGGCGGCATGGCCAGCCCGTGCCACGCCGCCTGCCCAAGGTGACCTCAACCCCGTGCCTCAGGCAGCTCGCGCACCATAGAACGCTGCGGGGCGAGGGCGACGCGGTCTTATGTCACCCGCCCTTACTCCACAGTAGGTGCGGACAGCTGCAAGGGCCTCAAGCCACTCCATGGCCATGGCATCGCACACCCGACAGGAACAAGCAAACATGAGAGCCGCGCTCACTATGGATTGGGAGCTGCTATGATGCAGGTTGATGGAGAGCTGTCGGGATGTGTTGCTGGAGCGTGTTGCCGATCTCCTGGATACCACGGCCTCGAGGGCACCGCCTTTCTACTTCCAGCATCCACCCCGGGCCCCGGTCAGATCACGCGACAGGCCTACCTGCGCCCGCGTGCCCTCATGCACGACCCAAGGTATCGTCGACGCCAGCTCAACCGTCGGTGCCGGGCGCCAGGCTGCACCAGCACCACCTCCAATGAACGAGGGCATGCGCATCACCACCTACGGCCTGGGCGGACCGTTGCCCTACCATGCTCAAGACGGCGCGCTAGGCCAGGTGACATGGAGCGTGGGGCACTATGGCAAAGTCTTCGAGGCGGCGGCTCACCGCCTCGGAGGCTTACATGCCCCGAATGGTGGATCAGGAGTATGCACTGGATGACGATCCTGGCTCGTTCCTCAGGTCAGGCAGGGAGGAAGAGATGCCAGAAGCCGAGCCTTTTGAAGAGCCTCAAGGAATCCTCACCAACCGCGCTAGCAGCAGCAGCTACCGGGTACCGCTAATTCCTCAGGAGCAAGCTTATGCTAACCATGGGTCGCGGGAGGTTCAGGTCACAGCAGCGGACGGCTGCCCCAGCTCGGCAGCCTCCCTTCCGCTAGGAGGAGCGCACTGGGGGCTTCAAGAGAGGGGCCGGGAGCCAGGCCCCTCCCCATAGCGCACGGAGCAACGCGCCACCTGGAGGTAGGCCCTCTGCCGGGGAGGTGCTGCAAAGCCTACCCCCGGCAGAGGACCCGTGGTTGCCGAGGGCGCCACTGGTGTCCCCTTTGCCCCATTGGCATCATCCTTGGTCTCCGGCCGCCGTCAATGGTGGTCGAGGGTGGCGCAAGGTGAGGGCCTCATCTGGTGATATGAAGCAAGGCCCGGTGCCTATGAAGAAGGCCCAGTGCCTATGAAGCTCGCCGCCCATGACACTCTCACGTAATAATGAGTGGGGCTGTACACGCCCCGGAGTCTCCGGAGTGCCGCCCTTGCACCTCGGGGGATCTCTCCCACGCCCAGTGGCAACACTTAGCTCCGCCCTGGTGAGAAGACGTGAAAGAGTAGACTAGGCGTCGGACGCGGCCTTTTGCTTTTTGCCTCCTTTTTTGTGGTCGAGCTTCCTTGCTTCGGATTTAAGTTGAAGTTGAATTTGCATTTGTGTGTGCGGGGGGGTGCCTTTTCTCGTTCTGTGATTTCTTGTGTTCTGGTTTCTGCCTTAAGTTGGACTTCGCACCAGCTGCCTCCCCCTCGCAAGCCCCTCGCAGGCGGGGCTGGGCGAAGCTCCCATACGCTATGCGCATGCCATACTACGGCCGGCACTTGCTCTCGCGAGACCCTCTCGACCGGGTTGGCAAGTCCCTCAGGGGATCCTCAAAAGCTCACGAGCTGACGAACTGGTTCGGGACCCGTCCTGGTTAAAGGTAAACTACAACAGCAAGCTCGCCGCAGAGCCCGTAAGCTCATAGAAGCATATATTCAGCCTGGCCTTGAAAGCATAAAAACAACAATCTTTTTACATGAGGGGCATCCCCTCCCAAAATGCTCTTACAACCTTTGGGGCCGCGCCCGAGCTTCTGTATGCAGGATAGACAGTAGAGAGACACAGGATCAATTAGACATGTCGCTCACCGCATCTTCCTGGTCGCCCCCAAACGCATCGCTGTCGCTGTCACTGGCATCACCATCACCATCACCGGCACCACGGTCACCACCATTGACCACATCGCCTCCGTCCGCCGCGACTACCACCCCGTCATCGTCGGAAGCGAAGGACCTGACAAGCGCGTCCACGTTGTCCTCCACCCACCGCGCCAGGTCGCCCCGGATGGCCTCTGACACCGGGGCAATGATAGTGTCAAAGTCAAAGTCGGGATTGGCGTTCTGAGGATGGTTGAAGACACAGGAGAATGCGCACCCAAGCAGATTGTGGCTCCTCTCCTCAACAAGCTGATGAGCTCTCTCGGAGTGATTCTCCAGGCGTGTCACCACGTCACTAAAGAAGCGGAGATGACTGGCATAATTGGTCACGTGAGGATGCAGGGCGTTCTCATTACAGATTTTGCCCAGGGCCGCATTGGCCCTGTTCCTGAGGTCCTGGAGCATGGGGGCGTGCATGTGCTCCAGCATCTACCGTTGGAGCACTTCCTCTCTGTTCTGCTGCACAATGGACTCGGCGGCATCAACCCGCTGCTGCAAAGGAAGCAGCTCGACGCGGGCAGAGGTCAACTCGGCCTGCGCCGAGACCAGGGCGGCTTCGGCAGCCTCCGCGCGCCTCCCCGCTTTACTCAGCTTGGACCTAAGGGCGGCAGTCCTGCCCGCAGCCTCGGCTTCAATCAGCTTCAGCTTCAGGTCATACCTGCTCACAAGATCTGCGCGAGTCTCTGTCACGCGGCGCTCGAGCTCCTCCTGGACTCGAGCCTCGCACGCGCCAACATCGTCCTCCGCCTGGGCAACCTGGTGCTCCCTCGTCTCCAGCCACCCAAGATCAAGATTGCGCTCGGCAGCCTCCAGCATCAGCGCTTCCTCACGCTTCCGGAGCTCCTCCTCCTCGATAGGCGTCCCCTTCAGTGACACAAGGGCGGCCCTACGCAGCTCCACATGCTGCTCCAAGGAGGTGCTCCAGGCTTGGAGCTCCCACATGTGCTTCTCTGCGATCTCTCGATGATAATCTGCTTCCCGAGCCTCCTCCAGAGCTCGGGAGCAGGTCTCTCGCGAGGCTGCAAGGGATGCCTCAGCCTTTGCATTGTCAAGCTCGTCCTGGTTGCGCGGGAGGTTGATGGCCACCTTCAGCTTGTGTCGCTCCTCAATCAGCCGTAGGCCCTCATCTTCAAGTCGTGTGTCCACATCCGCAAGCTCTCCACCAAGCTGGCCCATCGCGTCCATCGCCTTCCGGAGGAACTCGTGGTGGACGACGCTCCATTCAAGCGCAAGCTTGAGCACGCTGCTGATGTCGTCCTCAGTCGGCGGTGCCGTCAGCGGGGCCCGAAGCGGTTCGCCCCCTCTAGGCGGGGGGCTGGGGGCTGGCGCCCCCACAATCATTTGCTGGGCCTCGCAAGGGACCTGGACCGGCGCAGGCTCACCACCTACAGAGGAGCCAAGGATTGACGCCCGCCATTCGCCGTCCACAACCAGATGAGGAGCCCTGGGCAGTCCAGCTGCTCTCCAGGAAGGGTGGCGAAGGAAAGGCGGCAAAGGCATGGGCTCAAGACACCTTGCAGGCAGGCTTGCTTCTTCGGCTGACCCCGCGTCAGGAGCGGCGTTAGGCTTAGGATGCTCAAGGCTAGTGAGGAAGGCAAGGTCAGAGGAGGTTGCTTCTCGGGAGACTGCGCGGGCATGGCAGGAGGAATCCTGAAGAGCCATGGTCAAGAAGGGAAGTGGCAATTGAGGAATTTCAAGGATAAGGTACTTACTCGTCTATGGCGATGTACTTTCTATGCTTCAGCGGTCGGAAGGTACGACCTCTGTATCTTGAAGACTCCTTCCTCTTGCGGAGCGCGACGAAGTCCATGCGGAACCGGCCTAGGCGTTCGACGTGAGAACCAGCGTGTGGCGCGGCTGGAGAAGCACCTAGGCGGTCAACCTCAGGAGCGCCAAGCTGGGAAGAGCAATCAGGCACCACCTCCTGATGTCTTATCAAGGCCTCAAGAGCTCCTGCCTCGGGAGCCGCGGGCTTCGTCCTCCCATCAACAACCGCCTCAGGGCGAGCCTCATGAGCTCTGGAGGATGACGCTTCAGGAACCCCATATGGTGTCGGTGCCTCGACACCCGAGCCTCCAGCCTCAAGCGATGCTTGCCTCCCTATGTCCACTCTTGGGGCAAGTTCGGTGCTGGCGGCGAGGAGAGGAGCCACGATGACATGATTCTCACGAGGCCCCGCAAGGCCAACCGGACGCAACCCCCATATGTGGAAGGGAGGCATTTGTCCCGCCAACTCAACCCTGTTTGAGCAGAGATACAAGAGGCTACCCTCTTGTGGCATATCGCCTGGCGAGGGGTCGCTAGTCAAGACTTCAAGCACAGTCCTCTGCGCTTCGGGTGAAAGCTCCGACTCCTGAAGCCGCATGCGATAGTCACCGGTCAGGGCCCACATCGTCTGGGAATGGTGCTGGAGAGGGGCAGTGCAACACTGGAGGAACTCCTTCACCACCCGGGGCGCAGTCACGCTGAGATATCTCAACCTCTTCAGTCGGAACCAGACGAGGGAAGGCCGAGGGATCGCGAGCCTCTTGTGGCCCCAGCCGGGGTTGGGGACAGCGGGCAGCAACGGAGGCGAGAGCAGGGGGCTGAGCACTCCGACATCCACGTACAACCACCACGTCTGGAACCCGCTCATGGACGGCGGGAGATCAAAATCAATCCCTGAGGCGGCCATCTCTGCCACAGCCTGGAAGCTCATGCACCCCGAGCACTGTGAGGGGTCGGTCAGGCGTAGTGAGAAGAAGTGGCGGAAGAGGGCGACGGAAGGAGAAATGCCCACCATGGCTTCACAAACAAAGGCGAAGATGGCGAGAATGGTAACGGATTGGGGATCAAGATGCATCATATGGATCTAATAATGGGAAAGCACTGCGTTGAAGAAGGCGGAGAAAGGGGGAATCAGGCCAGCCCACAAGGCATCCACGAAGAACCGAACCTCAGCGACTGTCCTATGAATGGAGGCGCTAGACGCAGGCCAAGCAACCATCTTTCCACACTCGTTGAAACTGGAAGCAAGCGCAGGGCAGACCTTGCCCATGGCCTTCAGGTTGAGCACCAGCGACTGGCCGACGGCGGGCTCGATTGTCGGGGTGGACTGGCTGAGGATAGAGGCTTCTTCCCCTTCTCCTTGCTAGTTAGCGCCATGGCAATGGAGGGAGCAAAGCTCAAGTCAGATTGGGAGCGGAAGCAGGGACTCAAGGAAGAAGGGGGAATAGGGCGCCGTGGTCGCTTGGCCATGCAGATATTGGTGCAGCGTGGGGAAGCAGAGATGCCCACGTCCAATCAGTCACCATGCATCGACCAAGGCCGCAGGCTGTTGGGGCCTGCTGCGCTCCACCCTTGTCCTTTGGCTTTGCCGCTAAGCCAAGTCCGAGCGCGCCTTGGGCCCCGGGGCTACTGTTGGCGTTCTAGGAACGGGGGTCCCCAGACTTGCTGGCATGCGGCCTGCAGCGTGGCTCAACGAGTGGCCCAGTACGGTCTATCTTCATCAACCAACACTCAATACCCTCACGAGGGGGCAAGCCTCGCGAAGCGGACGACACAAGGCCTCCTCAGGGGCGGCCTCACCAGGCGGGCTCGCGAGGAGGCGGAGAGATCAAGGCAAGGGGTACCTCGCGAGGTTCCCGTGACGCAAGCCATGACGACCAAGGCCAGGCGGGCGTCATGCGGGCGCTAGCCCGCGCAGTGTCCTTGTTTCCTCTTTGGTGCAAAGGAGGCAAGCACAGACGCGGAGTACCGAGGCATCAGGCAAAGGTTTCCATATTGTTGCAACAAGAGCAAGACCAGCAGGACGGCAGGACGAAGGTCACCATGGAGCCCAAGACGCCGTCACCACTAGCGCCTTTGGTAGGAGAAGACCACCTTTGTCAGGATAGCCTGTACTAGCTGTCCCCTTTCAAAATGGCCGTTGTTGGATCCCTTCCCGCTCAATATTTGGCAAGAGGACCAGGGCCTCTATAAATAGAGCTAGCCACCAGAGTAGACGGGGATCGAATCCTGCCCAAGTAGAACACCACACCACCACAAGAACACCTCTCCTCGCGAGGTTGTTCTTCCCTTGTACTGTTCATCATCAGCCCAAGAGGCAATCCACCACCACACACAAGAGTAGGGTATTACACCACAATGGTGGCTCGAACATGTATAAATCTTGTGTCTCTTGTGGTGTGAGTTCATCAATCTAGCTTAGGGATTGCGTCGAGGCTGAGGGCGTGTTTCGGTAGTGAGAAATCTTCATGCGCACCCCAGTGTTCGAACCTTAAGGGTTTTGCCGGAACCCGATATCTAACAATTACTACTTAAATTACTCCCACTATGGCTAGCCTAATAAAATTGTACTATGATGCTATCAAGGTTTCAACTTAGGACTCATGTGTCCTCTTTCCTCAAGATTGTCTTGTTACAACATTCCATCATCAAATACAAATGAAACAACCATGGCTGCTAATGCATATCAATGGTTCACAGATCAGCGCCAATATTCACAGCACAACTGAAGACAAAGTTGTGAGAAGGTGTACAAATAAAGAAAAAATATATAATTGATCGATGATGTTCGTAGGCATGGCTCCATTTCCTGGGCACAGTGTTCATTGGTTGGCAGCTAGTTTCACCCAGCTCTGTAGCGAAAAAATAGGTGTATGGCGCAACATCACAATCCAATCATTTTGTGCAGCTCCACTAAAATCGAGCTGATCATCCCTGTTTGCAAAGATATTCAGTCAGTGTGATTGCAATAATAGTGGAACCAAATGATGAAACATGACACACACAAATAGAAGCCGATCACCTCTGTGATCTCTCTTTAGGACTAACTACTCGTTGGAGAAGATTAGGCACGGAGTTGGATGAGGAGGATAGCAAAACCAATCTCCCTTTCTGCAGTCCCATAGAAATGTAAAAATATTGCTCGTGTAACATTTTGGTGGAACTGAACAAAACACTCTTAAGAAAAAAGTGATTTGTGCAGTTCACCAAAAGGTCGCAATAGCAACGAGGTGAAATGGATAGCCCTGTTTGCAAAAGGAGGTAGAAAGGAAACAATTACTGCCCAATAATACAAGTTGAAGACACATACGCCAACAAAAAAGAAGCATATTCCATGTAATAAGGGAAAGATAGCAGCATGGTGGTTTTATCAAAAACGGTTTGAGGACGAGATTGCAAGATGGAAAGTACGCCGGCCAAGATACGTTTTAAGCAAACAACTAAAGAAGTTCCACATGCAGGATTTTCCACATGCAGCAACGTGGGAAGATGGCCAGTGGAGCAAGGCCGGAGGAACCTGTAGCTGAGGGTTGTCGGGATGTAACTAGGAGGGTGCCGGTGGCCGGGATCTGCCCATACTGTGACAGCGAGCAAGTGGTGAAGACCCTACCGCGCCGGAGCTTGGTCTGAGAGAACGGCGGGTACCATAGATCGGGACGTGCTGTCTCAACGTCGTCGAACAGAGAAACGATGCACATCCTCCCTTTTCGCAAGCAGACGGGATGCAGCCGGGTCATTGACCAACGTTGAGAGAGAGAGAGAGCCACCGCCACCTTGTGCGAGATAGTGTGACGAGAGACAAACTGCATCAGGGAGGCTCCATTATATATAGTGGAGCGGATTTTTCTTTTTTCCCGACGACAATCATTTTGTATTCTGTATGTGCCATTGAGGAATATAACTTTATTTAATACTAACGCGTCAAGTTGAACTTTGTTCTGTCTACACATCACACTATCTTGTCTTTAGACGGCCAGTGTATGTAATATGCTGCTTTGTTCCCTATATTTGCACTGGTGGCAAACTTTGATGCCCAATGGATGTAATATGTGTAATAGCCTTAATAGCCTAGCGTTAGTTGCTTGCTATTTATTTCCCTATTGTCTTGTTTAGTTGTTTTCTTGTAGTCACTACAGTTCTTTTTCCGCGTTTTTCTGGTGGCCTATTTTTATAACTAGGCCACAATAACCATGGCAACACACGGAGTGTTGTAACCATTGTCCTGCTACCTTTTGTAGTGACCGTGGCCCTCCAGAGGCTGTACGATCTATGGGCCTCCTATGGGCTGGACGATCAATGGGCCTTCTTCTGGTCGTAGGATCCATGGGCCTTCTACGGGCCATAGGATCCATGGGCCTTCTACAGGCCGTCTAATCTATGGGCCTTGTACGGGACATATCATCGTTTTGCCAAACATGGATCATACTATTCATGGACCAATAACGGTCCGCAAAATGGGCCGTAAACGGGCTAGAGTGGAAATCGTACGTTTTATGGCCTGGCCATCACAGGCCGTTAATAGGTTGTATTTGATGATGCTATGAAAACAGCCCAACGGATTAACAGGCCACAAACGGGCTGACTGTAACCACGGGCCGAATTTGGCCCACAAGCAGAAAAGGCCAGTAACGGGCCGTAAGCAACTGAATGCTGGAAATCAGCCCAAGAATAAATGGGCCCTAAGAAAGCCTAAAGTTAACACAGGTTGGAAATGGCCCAATGGAATAACGGGTCGTTAAAGGGTATAAAGTGATAGACTGTTCATTATGGGCCGGTTTCACCATGGGCCGTTAATGGGCCAAGAGTTACAAAGGGACTCATATGGCTGAAAGACGTCATGGGCCATACATGGGTTGGAAGTTACAATGGGCTGGAATCATATTGGACGGCCCAGATGACGCTACTGGGCCAATAAGTAGTAGGCCATAACGGGTCGTGAGTTAGCGGGCTATAAATGGGCTATAGGCGAACAAGCCATTAACAGGCTTTCCATGGGCCGGCCCGCTACCTTTTGACCAAGTCAAACGGGCCGGCCTTTTCACCGGAATGGGCCTCTGTTGGGACGTGCCACATGTCGACGTATCATAGGCGCCTTCAGTCTAATGAGTAGATGACATCTGTCCCAAGGTGAGCCGACACGTGGTTCCTCCGGCCAATGAGAAATTTACACGTGGAAAATCCCCATTGGTCGTAGCTGTTAGCGAGTTATCAGATCCAAAACCAGACCCGATAGCTTAATGGCGACCCGTTACGGTGGATGCCATGTGTCGGTCATCCTTAACAAAAGCACTTCCATGACGCACGATTTATTGTCATGGAAGTGGACACTTCCGTGATGATAATTTTGGTAATGTCATGGGACACTTCTACGACAGTACACATCTGACTATCTTGATTCTGTCATAAAATCGTCATGCATGTACATGCATGATAGAAAACGTGACCTATTGTGACAAACACGTATCATCACGGAAGTTTTTTTTGTAGTGGTACCACGCATAGACGGAACAAAGTTCGACTTGCTGCATTAGTATTAAATAAAGTTATATTCCTGAATGGCACGTACAGAATATAAAACGATTGTCATCGGGAAAAAAGAAAAATCCGCTCCCCTATATACAGTGGAGCATGTCTGCCTGGGTTTGCCTCTCATCACACTATCTCAAACAAGGTGGCGGTGGCCTCTCTCTCCCACCGTTGGTCACTGATCCAGCCGCATCCCGCCTGCCAGTGAAAAGGGAGGATGTGCATCGTTTCTCCGTTCGGCGGCGTTGAGGCAGCACGTCCGATCTGCGGTACCCGCCGTTCTCTCTAACCAAGCTCCGACGTGGTAGGGCCTTCGCCGCTTGTTCGCTGTCGTAGTATGGGAAGTCCTGACCACCGGCGCCCTCCTAGTTACATCCTGATGACCCTTAGGTACATGTTCCTCCGGCCTTGCTACACTGCCCATCTTACCACATTGCTGCATGTGGGAAATCCTACATGTGGATCTTCTTTAGTTTTTTGCTTAAAATGTATCTCGGTCGGCGTACTTTCCATCTTGCAATCTCGTCCTCAAACCATTTTTGATAAACCATATGCTACTATCTTTCCCTTATTACATGGAATATGCTTCTTTTTTGTCGGCGTATGTGTCTTCAAATCATGTTATTGGGCAGTAATTGTTTCCTTTCTACCTCCATTTGCAAACAGGGCTATCCACTTCACCTTGTTGCTATTGCGACCTTTTAGTGAACTGCACAAATAACTTTTTCTTAAGAGTGTTTTGTGCAGTTCCGCTGAAATGTCACACAGGCAACATATTTACATTTCTGTGGGAGTGCAGAAAGAGAGATTGTTTTTGCTATCCTCCTCATCCAACTCTGTGCCTAATCTTCTCCAACAAGTAGTTAGTCCTAAAGAGAGATCGTAGTGTTGATTGGCTTCTAGTTGTGCGTGTTATGTTTCATCATCTGGTTCCACTATTATTGTAATCACACTGACTGAATATCTTTGCAAATAGGGATGACCAGCTCGATTTTAGTGGAGCTACGCAAAATGATCGGATTGTGATGTCCTCCATACATCTCTTTTTTTGCTACAGAGCTGGGTGAAACTAGCTGCCGACCAATGAACATTGTGCCCAAGAAATGGAGCCATGCCTACGAACAACATCGATCAATTATATAATTTTCTTTATTTGTACACCTTCTCACAACTTTGTCTCCGGTTGTGATGTGAATATTGGCGCTGATCTGCGAACCAGTAAGATGGACTAGCAGCCATGTTTGTTTCATTTGTATTTGATGGAATGTTGTAACGGGACAATCTTGAGGTAAGAGGACACATGAATCCTAAGTTGAAACCTTTTTTTCCTGGGGGAACCAAAGTTGAAACCTTCATACCATCATAGTACAATTTCAGTATGCTGGAAAATTATGCGTACATATAAACAAATCCTAAAGGATTGATAGCAATGCCAGAAACAATTCAACTTCATTTCACCAATATGTGGGACATCCTTCATCCGGCTCCACCTGCCATGCAGCAATATTGAGTGCACAACTGCAGGGAAGATTCACCCCGGTCGTTGCGTCATAGTAATAATGACTAGTGAGCATTCAAATCACAGAGCCCCACCTTCGCCACAGTAAGTTGCTCGGATGAAGCAACCATCATTTCTCTCTTTGTTGAATCCGCTGGTACTCCAATATTCCCAGAGTAATAAGTTTCTCGGGTGAAGCAACCATCACTTCACCTTTCCTGCAGTAAGTACTACCTTCTTTTTTATTCTAGAAATAACCACACGCGAATATTGGACGGTAGCAGCACAACAACTAAATCAAAAATCGAAGCCAACCAATGAAGTACTACTAATAGTGAGCGTTTGCTAGTATCATGTACTCCGTCTGCCCATGTATATAGGGCTTAATGCATTTTCCGAGACTAACTTTGGCCCTGTTTGGATCCATGGGTTAGAGTTAGTTTGAGCTAGTTGGGGCTTAAATAGCCCTAAAGTATCCAGACATGACGGATAAATCGGAGCAAGTTGCACCAAACCCAGCAAAAAAAACTATCCTCCCAAGAGGTGCTAATTGGAGATAGTTCTCATTGGGCCCACTGAAAAATCACTTTTATCTCTCTATCTCGCTAGCCAAGTGGTGCTAATTGGTGCTAGTTCTCGTGGTGCCCGCTGAAAAATCACTTTTCTCTCTCCATCAAGTGCATTTATTGTCAATCTAAACCTGTCATCCAAACACCTCTTTGGCTAGAGTTAGTTCAGGGTTAGTCATGAGTTAGTCTAACCTCTAGCTAAGTTAGAGTATCCAAACAGGAGTAGTATAGGACATGCAAGTTGCTCAAAGCATATAATCAAATTCATACGTGAAAGGATTTTTTTTTGAAACAAAATGTGAAAGGATCTTTGAATGATATAATTTGCAAATTACATAAAATCTTATCAATAGTCAAAGGCAACCACGAAGAATACATTAGGCCCTATACAAAATCTTATCAATAGTCAAAACTGTCGGATTTCGGGTTCCGGCAGACCCTCAAGGTTCAAACTCTGGCGTGCATGCGGAGATCACACCCCCTACCTACCCATGTCTCATCGCCTCGCAAGGATCTAAACTACACGAAGAACAACACAGAGGACACGAGATTTATACTGGTTCAGGCCACCATTGTGGTGTAATACCCTACTCCAGTGTGTGGTATGGTGGATTGCCTCTGGGGCCGATGATGAATAGTACAAGGGAAGAACAGCCTCGCGAGGGTCTGTTTGTGGCTGGTGCAATGAACTGCTGGGGGAGTTCAGTCGCCTCTCTCTCTCTGTATCAAATGCCTCTAGTCTCTTCCGTCTCCATATGCGGATCCCTCTACCCTGTGGGTGGCTAGTCCTATTTATAGGCGGAGGCCCTGGGCCTGTTCCCAAATATTGAGCGGGAGGGGCGCCAACAATTGGCCATTTTGAAGGGGAACATCTAGTACACTTATCCTGACTAAAGTTGGTCCTCGCCTGCCAAAGACCCTGACGATGACGCCGGCTTGGGCTCCACGATGACCTCCATCCTGCCGTCCTGCTGGTCTTGGTCTTGTTGCACCGAAATGGTTGCCTTTGCTTGATACTCTCGCCTGTGCTTGCCCCCTTTGCACCAAAGAGGAAACAAGGACTCTGCGCAGGCTAGCGCCCGCTTGGCGCCTGCCTAGCCTTGGTCGTCATGGCTTGCGTCATGAGCACCTCGCGAGGTACCCCGCCTTGATCTCTCCGCCTCCTCACAAGCCAGCCTTACGAGGCCGTGCCCGAGGAAGCCTCCTGTCGTCCGCCCCGCGAGGCTTGGCCCCTCGCAAGGGTCTTGAGCATGTGTTGATGAAGATGGGTCGTACTGGGCCACTCCTGGAGCCATGCCGTAGGCCGTAGGCAGGCATGTCTGGGTACCCCCGTTCCCAGAACGCCGACAATAGCCCTCGGGCCCAAGGCGCGCCTGGACTTGGCTTAGCAGAGAAGCAAAGGTGCAAGTGTGGAACGCCGCGGGCTCCAATAGCCTACGCCCTTGGGTGCCGCGTGGCGGTTGATTGGACGTGGGCGTCCTAGCTCCCCCACGACGCCTCGGGAACTGCACGAACTGACAAAAGAGCGGTACCCACCTAGGCTTACCTTCTTTACCTTCTCCAGTCATTGCCCAGATCCCCTTTCTCGCTCCTATTCTTCTTGCTTCCCAAATCCCCAGATCTACTCCAACTCTGCATCCTAGCAAGGCATGGCGCCTCGCCAGACCCCGGCCGGAGCATGGTACTCGCCCGCTCTAGATCCTTCGAATGTGTCGGGGAAGAACCTTGCCCTGACGCGCCAGATGATGGCGGCGCAAGGCAACGATGGGGCGGCCGTGCTTAAGGTTGGTTCCGCCCTTCCTGAGGACGAGGGAAGAACCTTCTACCCGCTCTTCATGAGCGCCATCGCCGCCGGTCTGGTGCCCCCTTTTCTGAGTTCTTCCTCTCTGTTCTCCGCCATTACAACCTGCTAGCTCTGCACCTCCATCCCAACTCTCTTCTTCTCCTGGCGATTTTTGCCTACTACTGCGAGGCTCATGTCGGGGTAAGGCCCTCGGTGGCCTTGCTGCGCCATTACTTCTACCTTCGGGTCTCTTGCGGCCCCATCACCGCATGCGCGAGCTTTGTCGCTTATGGCAGCTCCAACGCCACCTCGAAGCCCGGGAAGAGGATTGAAGGCTTCAGGAGCAAGTGGTTCATGGTGGATGCTGCGCGCATCCATCCCCGGCTGATTTTGCCCACGGAGCAGCCCAAGTGTGTTGACGCTTGGTCTCGCGCGGAGCTCGTTGATCCCCACGCGAAGCCGGTGCTGGAGAGGATGGACGCGGACCTGTGGCCGGGCAACATGGTGACGGCGAAGCTGACCGGGGCGTCGCTCCTGAGGAAGTTCCTAGAGCACCGGGTGGCTCCGCTTCGGGAATATTCGCTCCCGCTGTGGAGGCTCGGGGGGGCCGACGCCGCCCCTCGCCCGAGCTCCATAGTCCTGGCCGACGAAGATCTGGCCGTGATCCTCCAATCCTTGGTTTGGGGTGACGTGGCGAGACTGGAGGGTGCTCCTGTGCCCCTGTTCCTTCGGGAGGATTGGGAGCAGGTAGTGAACCCCATGCCCGCTTTTGACGGGGACGGGCCTATGCCCGCGGAGGTTCCCGAGGACCTGGCGGCCCTGGCTATGGTGAACGTATCCTCCGACGACTCCAGAAAAGAGGAGGAAGAAGAGGAGCAGGAAGAGGAGCCCGATTCTGAGGCGATCGACAGGGAGTCGAGAGCGCCCCACCCTCGGCGCAGGTCCCGTGCTCTTCGCCTCATGCCGGATGACGACAAGGATGGTGATGAGCAAGGTGGTGAGAGCTCACCCCTGATCCCGAAGAAGGACAGGACGGGGCTGGTTCCCCGCGGGTCTGCTCCGGCTCCGAGGAGATCTGCAGATGCGCCTCCTGCTCCCGAGCCTCTTGAGGTTGATCCCAGCAGCCGGCTCTCGGGTTTCAAGTTCGGCCGGAGGTTGCTTGAGCCCGCGAGTGATGATCAGTAAGTGCTTGATTCTCGTTTTTCTTCTTGCTTCGTTGTTGAGGCTTAACGTCCATATTCCTTGGCTAGGCCGGTGCCTGCGGTGAAAAAGCTAAAGGGGGCTCCTGAGGTTTCGTCCGGGGCAGCACCACCATCCGCGGGAGAAGGGGGCGGCAAGACGCGGGCTTCTCCTACCCGGTAATCCTCGCGAGGCCTGGCGGGGCTAGCTGGGGCGAGCTCAGCCCCCATGGCCCAAGCGACTCCTGAGGTGTCCTTTCCTGACGCCACCGCCATAGTCATCGGGGCGCAGAAGGTCCCAACTCATGGTGTTGTGATTACGCTACCGTCTGCTCCTCCTACTCCGCCAACTGCCATCTCTCCGACTCCTTCTACTGTCCTGAATCGGGCTGCTGCTGAGCTGGACCGGCTGCGGAAAGATCTTCTGGGCGCTGACCCTTGCTTGGTGGCCGGGCGCCTGGAGCTGGCCTCTGGCTGGGTCCACTCTGATGCTTCAGTCTGGGCGGTGCTGGCTCAGGCCGCGACAGCCTGCGACGAGGAGAAGCAGGCCGTCCTTGAGGCGAAGGCCGCTCGCGACGCCGCCTTGGGTGAGGTAGCAGATGTCCGGGGTCGCTGCGAGGCGCTAGAGAGTGAGTTGCAAGGCCTGCGCGACCAGCTTGCCAAGGAGGCACGTGTCCGCCAGGAGAAGGAGGAAGACATGAAGGCTCGCAAGGCTGCCGCCAAGGACCGGGATGCCAAACTTGATGAACGCCATGGCCGCTTGGGTGCGCTAGAACAGGCGTTGGAGGCAAAGAGGATCGAGCTGGACGGCAAGGCGCAGGTCATGGCCGAGGACCGTGTGGCCTTCGCGAAGCTGGAGGTGAAGGCTCGCACCTTGCTGAAGTCGCTTTATGACCGTGGCCTAGAGAGCCCGCTGGCCGGCGCTGAGGACGGCCCCGCCAAGCTGCTTCCCTTCCTGGTCCGCGCCCTTGAAGATGTCGCCCTCGGCCTTGGCCCCACGGCTGAGGCTGAGGCGCGTGTCCTTTCTTCTGCAGCATTGACGCGCGTCTTCACCCATGTCTACCTCCGCCACCCCGGCATTGACCTTGACAGCCTAGTGGAGCCTGTGAGCGGCGAGCTTGCCGCCGTCGCTGCTAAGGCCGTGAAGGGTCGAGCGAAGGCTCTGCTGGCGAAGTTCCGGGCTTTCAGCACCAAGCCAAAGTGAGGCGCTGCCGATCTTGAGGCTCCACAAGGCGAAGTCGCCCAGCGCAGCTCCGTCACCAGTGATGGCACCGCCAGAAAGTGACCCCTTCGTGGCTCCCGTCCTGCTTTTAGTTCCTGCAACATGCATCCTGCCTCATGGAGGCGTTTAAACTTGTGTTTGGCGTTGCCAAAGCACTCTATGGACTGTAATATTTGCTTTTGAATTCCTTGAGATTTGCATTTTTCCTTCCTACTTGCTTGTGTTCTACGTCGACAGAGCCCGGCCCCGCGCATACCTTAGCTGCCGTTAGCCCCGACCGGAAACCAGGACGGGACCAAGGAGTGAGGTGCTACGTGAAAAGTTAGGCTCCTGAGTCGTGATGCTCAGGAGTCCCCCTTGACGCACGAACAGCAAGTAGGGAGGTGAGATGTATGGGTGAATTCACCGTTCTACGTCGGCAGAGCCCGGCCCCACGCATACCTCAACCGTTGTTAGCCTTTCGGAACTAAGGGGTGAGGGGCTACGTGACCAGTTAGGCTCCTGAGTCGCGATGCTTAGGAGTCCCCCTTGACGTTCAAAAAGCCTTCGTACCTTGGCTCCGCTCAGGGAGAGGCGTGCGATGAACCAGGCCTGAGGGGCCTGTCTAGGTGGCGTGCACCTGGGCGTGACCCAGGTGTAGCCCCCGTGCCCAGCCCCCTCGTGCGGCACTCCCGAGGGGAGGCATTACGATGAGGCCAGACATTGAGCTCTGGGCTCCCTGAGGTTGATGCGGCCGGGGGCCACCCTAAGTTGTTTATCACCAGCGCGGAGCATAGCGCTTCCGTATGTGTATGGGCATAGCCGCTCCTCGGCAGTGTCGTCAGCCAGCACGGAGCATGGTGATTCCACTGGTGCGTGGGAGGGGGCTCCCCTCCGGGAGGAGCCCCCGAGGCGTGTACAGCCCCGCCCTGACACGTGGCTAGCACGGTAGGGCCTGACGAGGTGTATCTGGGCACCCGTGAGCCAGCGCGGGACTCACGGGGCCCTACCTCAAGGCGGGTTGCGCCTGGCTCTGGGCCTTTACTTGTAATGTGTTCCTGCAAATTTGGTTAGATGTCGGTGCTCTACGTCCTCGGGTCCCGGCCCTCGAGCGGGCTCAGCCGTCGCTGGTATGCCAGGTCGCGAAACCGTGGACAAGGCCAGAGGGTGAGGGCTGGAGAGCCAGTAGGAGCCCATGAGTTGTGATGCTTAGGTACCCCCCTTTAACATGCAAGGGGTCGACATGAAGGAAGAGGGGTGCCGTGGACAGGCATCAAATAATGATCATGACGGGTCAAACGCATGACCCGAATAAACGCAAGAGGGATACATGCCACTGGTTCTAGCCCGGGCGGCTTGGGGATAATGCAGCCCGAGGGGCGCCCCCAATAAAGTAAGCTAAAAACATGAATCAAAGGGATCCATGCCGCATGGGACGGAACCACGCGGCCTGGGAATGATGCAGCCATGGGGGTGCTCCCAGCTGAAAATGAAACTCGAAGGATGTCACCTGATAATGTTGAAGATGAAGGGATGCTGAAGTAGCGGACGGCGTGCACTGCGGGAGATGATCTTCACGAGCCCCCTGGGCCAGGGGCCTCGAGAGGCTCCGGAGGCGCTGGCGGCTCCTCGCGGACCATCTCCATCTCCGCCAGGACTGCGGAATGCCTGATCGCTTGAGCCTCCAGGATGCTCCTCATGAGGCGCTGACGCACGGCTGCCACGTTCGGCGGGCTGTAAGGCATGCGAACATAGTTGTGGGGTGGACCTTCGCAGCGTCCCACGTGTGAGGGCCAGAGGCGCTCCCGAGATGCGGCTCGGTTGAGTCCTGGTATGTCGATGCAGACGCGCAGCCCGCCATCCTCGCCTGGATGGGTAGCTACGGCGGGTAAGCGGCGGCTGCCACTCATGACTCCTGACTCCTGCAGCTCCTGAATGATCTCGCTGACGAACTCCTGAGGGTTTGGCCCTCCTTGCCTTGCTTCTTCCTAAGGGAAACGTGCATTGAAGCACGCCTCCAAGTGGTGCCCGAGCGCCTCCCTCGTGATCCTAGCAAAGTCGATGGCCCTCCAGGAGAGAGCCCCCGAGCCTTGCTCGAGGAGGGCGCCGAGCGCGCCTTCCTATGCGACAGAAGGAGGTGCCCCCTGAATAGGTGCGGACCCTGAGGGGGCTGCCTCCCGAGGGGTCGGGCCAGGCGATGTCTTCTTCTTCTTAGGAGCAGTCTCGGGAAGCCTCCCGCTCCTGTGATCTGGGTCTTGAATTGATGCGGCTTGGAAAGCACGTTCTAGAGAACACACAACGTCTCTCTCTTCACAAGGCACCGTGATGACTCCACCGCTTCCTGGCATCTTGAGGACATTGTAGCCATGATGGGTCACGGCCATGAACTTGGCCAGGGCTGGGTACCCGAGGATGGCATTGTACGGTAGGCGGATGTGAGCGACGTCGAAGTCAATGAGCTCGATGCGGTAGTTGTCGCGCTTCCCAAAGGTAACAGGAAGGCGGACCTGCCCTATCAGAACCGTGGAACCATCAGTGACTCCTGAGAAAGGCTTGGTCGGCTGCAGCTGATTGTAGGGCACTTGGAGATTGTTGAACGTCTCGGCGGATAGGACATTGAGCCCTGCTCTGCCATCGATGAGGGTCCTGGTGACTTGCACATTGCTGATGATTGGGGAACAAAGCATCGGGAGGACTCCGGCTGTGGCCGCGCACTTGAGCTGATCCGCTGAGCTGAACGTGATAGCGCATGCTGACCACCTGAGAGGGCGCGTGGCCTCAAGCTTGGGGAGTACTGCATTCACTTCGCGAGCAAACTGCTGAGAGGTTGGGGCTTGAGCGCCACCCAAGATGCAAGCGATTGCACGCGGCTCCTGGAAGCCTCCAGCCCCCTCGTCTTGATGATTGTCTTCATTCCTCCTCGGCTGTGGTGGCAGAGGAGGGAGGCATGCATTGCCTTGTGGGCGATCCTCGCGAGGCTTATCCCTCCAACCCCCTGGGGAGGTGGGTCCCTCCAACCTCCCTCATGAGGCTGGTCCTGCCAGCGGTCCTCGCGAGGTCGGTCGCGCCACCCTTGGCGAGGGCCACGGTCTTCCCATCGTCCTCCACCTCTTCCTCCTCCTCGGCCATAGCCCCGGTCGCTGCGCTCGGGGCGTCGGCCGGCACGCATGTCTCGCACGGCCCTAAGCTCTTGGCATTCGTTGGTGTTGTGGGTGTGGAGGTCATGGTACACGCAGTACCGGCTGCCCTTGGATGACTCAGGCTGATCCCTGCCTTGCTTGGTGTCCGGCTCTGCTACAAACACGGCAGCCCCCTTGCGCTTCACGTCCTTGGCCTTGGGGTTCTTCTCTTCTGGGTCAGCAGATGGCAGCTCAAGGAGGGTAAGGCACCCTTCCTCAGCCCTAGCGCACTTGGTCGCCAGATTGAACAGCTCCAGGGAGGTGCATAGGTCCTCATGAATCGCGAGCTCCTCCTTCATCTTGACGTCATGCACGCCATCGGAGAAGGCCGAGATGATGGCCTCCTCCGACACCTTGGGGATCTTAAGGCGAGCGCTGTTGAAGCACTGGATGAACATCTGCAGGGTCTCTCCCGGCTATTGCTTGATGCGGTGCAAATCGCTCATGGCCGGGGGCTGGTAGCGGGTGCCTTGAAAGTTGGCGACGAATCGGATGTGCATCTCATCCCAGGAGGATATCGTGCCAGGAGCCAAGTTCAGGAGCCAGGTGCGGGCGCCGTCCTTGAGCGCCATGGGGAACCAGTTTGCCATGACCTTCTTGTCCCCGTTGGCAGCTTTGATGCCCAGCTCATAGAGCTGGAGGAACTCCGCAGGGTCAGCCGTGCCATCATAGCATGGGGGCAGGTCTGGCTTGAACTTGCCCGGCCAGGCCACGCTGCGCAGCTCAGCGGTGAAGGCACGGCAGCCTGCGGTGGCCACGGGGGGCCTTGGGTGACGGAGAGCTTGATCTTGGAAGTCCCTATGCGCTGTCGCCAGGTGCAACGCGGGGTCTTGATGCGCTGGAGCGGGAGAGCATCCATGCCGGGCTGGTGCGGGGAGCACACGGGCGGCTTCTTGGAGGCGTGGGATCTCTTGGCAGCTCTTCTCTTGCTGTGCTGGTGCCGGACGGAGTGGGTTCCGCCCAGGGGCCACGCGCCTTGGGGCCAAGGCGCCTTCTTGAGGGGGAGGTGGCTGAGGCGCCCCCGGAACTTCGTCGCCTGCGCAGGGCTGGGCGCGGTGCAGCGAGAGGGATGGCGCAGGGGAGCCCCCAGCCGCGCTGACAAGCTCAGTGATGCGGGCGAGCCAATCGTCATAGAGGTCGTCAATGCGGCGGTAGTGCAGGAGCTCCCGTGCCAGGAGCAGCGCGGCGTGCGCGTCCGTAGGGGCACGACGGGCGTGGGACGAGGAACCGGCTGGGGTTAGCGACGGGGTGGCGGTGCGGCCTTCTCGCCGCACCGAAGGATGCAGGGATGACGCCTACTGCTCGTTCCCCGCCAGGCCGGTGGCGGCGTTGACGGGCAGGCGATGGGGAATGGCGGGGGCGCCCGCCGATGGGGGTCGTCTGGGCGACGCGAGTGGCAAGAGCGGCCCGGGGCTCGGCGCGGGCTCGACAAGCGTCCGACATGGATGCGACGGGCGGTGAAATACAAGGCGACGGAAGGCGGATTTCGGTGCACCCCTACCTGGCGCACCAAATGTCGGATTTCGGGTTCTGGCAGACCCTCAAGGTTCAAACTCTGGGGTGCACGCGGAGATCACACCCCCTGCCTACCCATGTCTCGTCGCCTCGCAAGGATCTAAACTACACGAAGAACAACACAAAGGACACGAGATTTATACTGGTTCAGGCCACCATTGTGGTGTAGTACCCTACTCCAGTGTGTGGTGTGGTGGATTGCCTCTGGGGCCGATGATGAATAGTACAAGGGAAGAAAAGCCTCGCGAGGGTCTGTTTGTGGCTGGTGCGATGAACTGCTGGGGGAGCTCAGTCGCCTCTCTCTCTCTCTGTATCAAATGCCTCTAGTCTCTTCCCTCTCTAGATGTGGATCCCTCTACCCTGTGGGTGGCTAGTCCTATTTATAGGTGGAGGCCCTGGGCCTCTTCCCAAATATTGAGCGGGAAGGGCGCCAACAATTGGCCATTTTGAAGGGGAACATCTAGTACACTTATCCTCACTAAAGTTGGTCCTCGCCTGCCAAAGACCGTGACGATGACGCCGGCTTGGGCTCCACGATGACCTCCATCCTGACGTCATGCTGGTCTTGGTCTTGTTGCACCGAAATGGTTGCCTTTGCTTGATACTTTCGCCTGCGCTTGCCCCCTTTGAACCAAAGAGGAAATAAGGACGCTGCGCAGGCCGGTGCCCGCCTGGCGCCCGCTTGGCCTTGGTCGTCATGGCTTGTGCCATGAGCACCTTGCGAGGTACCCCGTCTTGATCTCTCCGCCTCCTCGCGAGCCAGCCTGATGAGGCCGTGCCCGAGGAAGCCTCCTGTCGTCCGCCCCGTGAGGCTTGGCCCCTCGCGAGGGTCTTGAGCATGTGTTGTTGAAGATGGGTCGTACTGGGCCACTCCTGGAGCCACGCCGCAGGCCGCAGGCAGCCAAGTCTGGGTACCCCCGTTCCCAGAACGCCGACAAAAACCAAGTGTTACTACTACACCAAACAAGTTCAAAATGAGAAACTAGACCCACTCACGGCATGGCACGCATGTCTCATTTGATCCATCGGTCAAAGCCCTTCCTCTTCTTGGCATAATAATAGAGTACATTAATTTTTTTAGAATGCTCTTGGCATGTCGCTAACATGTGATGAGTTAACCGGCCTCAATAGATGGCAAAATTGCCAACCTGCCGCACTTTGAGAGAGACGAGGAGCGATAAGCGATACGTGCTGGTGGATTACTAGAGCTAGGTGTCGCACGGAGGCCAAGAAATATGGTGATAGCGTGGATTGGCCATGTATGATGTAACTACACTGGGCTGTCGTGTTTAAAAGGAATACGAGCACGAAGAGAAGAGGTGCAGGCACCGATGCAGGTACTCTTTGCCTCTTTCCCTAATACTCACACGCTGGTACACGATGAGCTCGTTTCTGTACGAAGAGGCAGCTCACACTACAAAAAAATACACTTCCGTGATGATACATGTTTGTCACGGTAGGTCGCATTTTTTGTCATGCATGTACATCCATGACGATTTTATGATAGAATCAAGATAGTCATACATGTGCTGTCGTAGAAGTGTTCCATGACATTACCAAAATTATCATCATGGAAATGTCCACTTCCATGACGATAAATCGCACGTCATAGATGTGCTTTCGTCAAGGGTGACAGACACGTGGCATCCACCGTAACGGAATGCCGTTAAGATATCGGGTCCGGTTTTTTATCCGATAACCTGTTAACAGCCCCGACCAATGGGGATTTTCCATGTGTAAAATCATCATTGCTGGAGGAAACACGTGTCGGCTCACCGCTGGGACAGATGTCATCCACTCATTGGACCAAAGGCGCCTATGATACGGCGACACGTGGCATGGCCCAACAGAGGCCCATTCCTGTGAATGGGCCGGCCCATTTTACTTGGTCAAAATGTGGCGGGCCAGCCCACGGAAAGCCTGTTGACGGCATGTTTGCATATAGCCCATTTACATCCCGCTAACCGAGGGCCCGTTACGACCTCTCCGAATTAGGCCCAGTAGCGTCATTTGGGCCGTCCAATATGATTCCAGCTGTTTTAACTTCCGGCCCATGGTGTGTCCCATGACTTCTTTAGGCCCATATGAGGCCCTTTGTAACTCTTGGCCCATTAATGGCCCGTGGTGAAACTGGCCCGTAATGAACTGTGTATCACTTTATACCCATTAGCGGCCCGTTATTCCATTGGGCCGTTTCCAGCCCAAGCTATCTTTCGGCCTTCTCAGGGCCCATTTATTCTTGGGCTCATTTGCAACATTCGGTTACATACGTCCTGTTACTGTCATTTTCTGCTTGTGGGCCAACTTCAGCCCGTCGTTACAGTCGGCCCGTTTGTGGACCGTTAATACGATGCGTCGTTTTCATGTCAAAAAAACCCGTAGGGCTGTTTTCATAGAGTTATCAAATACGGCCTATTAACAGCCCGTTATGGTCCATGAATAGTATGGCCCATGATTGGCGGAATGATGATACGCCCCGTAGAAGGCCCATGGATCCTACTGCTCGTATGAGGCCCATGGATCGTACGGCCAGTAGAAGGCCCATGGATCGTATGGCCTGTAGAAGGCCCATGGACCCTACTTCCCCTAGAAGGCCCATGGATCCTAAGGCCCGTATAGAAGGCCAATGGATCATACGGCTCGTAGAAGGCCCATGGATCATATGGCCTGCAGGAGGCTCATGGTTACAACAGTCCGTGTGTTCCCATGATTATTTTGGCCTAGTTACCAAAAATAGGCTATTGTGGCCACAAGAAAAACACAAAAAAAGAACTGCAGTGACTACAAGCAAACAACTAAACAAGACAATAAGGAAATAAATAAGCAAGCAATTAACGCTAGCCTATTACCGCTATTACACATATTACATCCACTGGGCATCAAAGTTCACCACCAGTGCAAATATAGGGAACAAAGCAGCATATTACATACACCGGCCGTCAAAATTGGCCACCAGTGCAAATACACGCGGCAGCAAAACAAGAGCATAACTAAAACAACTTCAGAAGAGCTCAAGAAACATTATCCTAGGTATCCACCATGCTGGCAATAAGCTTAGCAAGCTTATTAGCTTTGTCCTGTTTGGCGCTAAAATCCTCCAACGCTTGCTGTTGCACCAGAAAGTATGCATCTGAATGCTCCAGGGACTTCCGCAGTCCTTCCGCTTCTTATCGCAGCACAACTGATCGATGTCTTTCAGCTTGTAGTTGAGACTCGAGAAACCGAACGGATTTAGATAGTGAGTTTGAATAGCTCGTGCAAGCGGTAGTGGCCAGTAACTCGAACACTAAACCAAGACAGGACATATGGTTGTGTCATTGTCTTCAAGATGGTCTTCCTTAGCTGTTTTATCAGCTTTGTTGGAGACCAAGAAGGATGTGTCACTATCCTAAACCTTATCTGCATTACTTTCTTTACCATTGCTTAATAAGGCACTCTTCCCCAATATTCTGTCAGCATTCTAAAATAAGAAACAAGCAGGCACATAACAAGTTTAGCATGTACTAGTATATGAAACTCATTTTGGTGAACCAGATCATTAGTAAGGTGGACATGATTAAACTATCGAGTCTTCTATTGCCAAGTACTAGTACATAATAAAAGCATCAAACAAACATATATCTATGTCCTATGGTCACTGCATTGTCTTGCCAAATCAAAATAGAGACACGGTTCAAATCATATCAGTTCAAGACAAAGCAGCAGTGAAAGAATACAAAGTGTGGGAAACTACACAGCACAACAAGATTTCAGATGGGTACCATGGGTCTACATGTACAACAACACTATTGGCTCTGTTGTGATGCTAGTAATGTGCATGATATGAAAAGTCAACTGTATACACAATTGAAATTGAAATCAACAAAGCTATTGATAACAGCAAACATGTTAAAGAAACATGCGTGAACATACCTGCTGTGCCATTAGAGTTTCGATTGGATCCTTCAATTTAAAAATAAGTTTGTATGAGTAAATATAGTGATACAAGAGCAAAGCAATCATATTTAAAAAGGCGCGCCTAAGCGAGCGCTTAAGCGCGCCTAGGCTCTAGGCGTTGGCGAAACGTATTGCGCATAACTACACTTAATCTGTGCATAACTGTGCATAAGCATGCGCTTTGGTCAGTAAAGCGCAAGGCGGTGGCAAAACGCACAATTAACACCTAGCGCTTTTTTGAACTATGATAGCAATGGAATCTTAAATTAGAACAGTTGTTCTTCAGGTTTAGGCACTTGTTCTACATGAACAGAGTAGAGTAAGACGCAAGAATATAATACTTAAAATAGAAAATAAGCTCATAGACCTTACTGAAGGAAATATGCCCTAGAGGCAATAATAAAGTTATTATTTATTTCCTTATATCATGGTAAATGTTTATTATTCATGCTAGAATTGTATTAACCGGAAACATAATACATGTGTGAATACATAGACAAACATAGTGTCACTAGTATGCCTCTACTTGACTAGCTCATTGAATCAAAGATGGTTAAGTTTCCTAGCCATAGACATGAGTTGTCATTTGATTAACGGGATCACATCATTAGGAGAATGATGTGATTGACATGACCCATTCCGTTAGCCTAGCACTTGATCGTTTAGTATGTTGCTATTGCTTTCTTCATGACTTATACATGTTCCTGTAACTATGAGATTATGCAACTCCCATTTACCGGAGGAACACTTTGGGTGCTACCAAACATCACAACGTAACTGAGAGATTATAAAGGAGTACTACATGTGTCTCCAAAGGTACATGTTGGGTTGGCGTATTTCGAGATTAGGATTTGTCACTCCGATTGTCGGAGAGGTATCTCTGGGCCCTCTCGGTAATGCACATCACTATAAGCCTTGCAAGCAATGTAGCTAATGAGTTAGTTACAGAATGATGCATTACGTAACGAGTAAAGAGACTTGCCGGTAACGAGATTGAACTAGGTATTGGATACCAACGATCGAATCTCGGGCAAGTAACATACTGATGACAAAGGGAACAATGCATGTTGTTATGCGGTTTGACCGATAAAGATCTTCGTAGAATATGTAGGAGCGAATATGAGCATCCAGGTTCCGCTATTGGTTATTGACCAAGAATAGTTCTAGGTCATGTCTACATAGTTCTCGAACCCATAGGGTCCGCACGCTTAAGGTTTCGACGACAGTTTTATTATGAGTTTATGAGTTTTGATGTACCGAAGGCGTTCGGAGTCCCGGATGAGATCGGGGACATGAGGAGGAGTCTCGAAATGGTCGAGACGTAAAGATCGATATATTGGACGACTATATTCGGAGTTCGGAAAGGTTCTGAGTGATTCGGGTATTTATCGGAGTACCGGAGAGTTACGGGAATTCGCCGGGGAGTATATGGGCCTTATTGGGCCATACGGGAATAGAGGAGAGAGGCCGAAAGGAAGGAGGCGCGCAGCCCCCCTCTGGTCCGAATTGGACAAGGGGTGCAGCCCCCTTTTCCTTCCTCCTCTCCCCCTCTTTCCTTCTCTCCTACTCCAACAAGGAAGGGGGGAGTCCTACTCCCGGTGGGAGGAGGACTCCTCCTGGCGCGCCCCTCCTGGCCGGCCGACCCCCTCCCCCTGGCTCCTTTATATACGGGGGCAGGGGGGCACCTCTAGGAACAACACAAGTTGATCTTCAAGATCGTTCCTTAGCCATATCGTCGTGGAGTTTAGGCGAAGCCCTACGCCGGTAGAACATCATCATCGTCACCACGCCGTCGTCCTGACGGAACTCATCCCCGACACTTTGCTGGATCGGAGTCCGGGGATCGTCATCGAGCTGAACGTGTGCTGAACTTGGAGGTGCCGTACGTTCGGTACTTGGATCGGTCGGATCGTGAAGACGTACGACTACATCAACCGCATTGTCATAACGCTTCCGCTTACGGTCTACAAGGGTACGTGGACAATACTCTCCCCTCTCGTTGCTATGCATCACCATGATCTTGCGTGTGCGTAGGAAATTTTTGAAATTACTATGTTCCCCAACAGTGGCATCCGAGCCTGGTTTTATGCGTAGATGTTATATGCACGAGTAGAACACAAGTGAGTTGTGGGCGATACAAGTCATACTGCTTACCAGCATGTCATACTTTGGTTCAGCGGTATTGTTGGATGAAGCGGCCCAGACCGACATTACGCGTATGCTTACGCGAGACTGGTTTTACCGACGTGCTTTGCACACAGGTGGCTGGCGGGTGTCAGTTACTCCAACTTTAGTTGAACCGAGTGTGGCTATGCCCGGTCCTTGCAAAGGTTAAAACAGCACCAACTTGACAAACTATCGCTATGGTTTTGATGCGTAGGTAAGAACGGTTCTTGCTAAGCCCGTAGCAGCCACGTAAAACTTACAACAACAAAGTAGAGGACGTCTAACTTGTTTTTGCAGGGCATGTTGTGATGTGATATGGTCAAGACATGATGCTAAAATTTATTGTATGAGATGATCATGTTTTGTAACAGAGTTATCGGCAACTGGCAGGAGCCATATGGTTGTCGCTTTATTGTATGCAATGCAATCGCCCTGTAATGCTTTACTTTATCATTAAGCGGTAGCGATAGTCGTAGAAGCATAAGATTGGCGAGACGACAACGATGCTACGATGGAGATCAAGGTGTCGCGCCGGTGACGATGGTGATCATGACGGTGCTTCGAAGATGGAGATCACAAGCACAAGATGATGATGGCCATATCATATCACTTATATTGATTGCATGTGATGTTTATCTTTTATGCATCTTATCTTGCTTTGATTGACGGTAGCATTATAAGATGATCCCTCACTAAATTATCATAGTAAAAGTGTTCTCCCTGAGTATGCACCGTTGCGAAAGTTCTTCGTGCTGAGACACCACGTGATGATCGGGTGTGATAGGCTCTACGTCCAAATACAACGGGTGCAAAACAGTTGCACACGCGGAATACTCAGGTTAAACTTGACGAGCCTAGCATACAATAGATATGGCCTCGGAACACAGAGACCGAAAGGTCGAGCGTTAATCATATAGTAGATATGATCAACATATTGATGTTCACCGTTGAAACTACTCCATCTCACGTGATGATCGGACATGGTGTAGTTGATATAAATCACGTAATCACTTAGAGGATTAGAGAGATGTCTTTCTAAGTGGGAGTTCTTAAGTAATATGATTAATTGAACTTAAATTTATCATGAACTTAGTCCTGGTAGTATTTTGCAAATTATGTTGTAGATCAATAGCTTGCGTTGTTCCTTTCATATGTGTATTTTGATATGTTCCTAGAGAAAATTGTGTTGAAAGATGTTAGTAGCAATGATGCGGATTGGATCCGTGATCTGAGGTTTATCCTCATTGATGCATAGAAGTATTATGTCCTTAATGCACCCCTAGGTGACAGACCTATTGCAGGAGCAGATGCAGATGTTATGAACGTTTGGCTAGCTCAATATGATGACTACTTGATAGTTTTGTGCACCATGCTTTATGGCTTAGAACCGGGACTACAAAAACGTTTTTGAAACGTCATGGAACATATAAGATGTTTCAAGAGATGAAATTGGTATTTCAGACTCATGCCCGTGTCAAGAGGTATGAGACCTCTGACAAATACTTCGCCTAAAAGATGGAGGAGAATTGCTCAACTAGTGAGCAAGTACTTAGATTGTCTGAGTACTACAATCGCTTGAATCAAGTGGGAGTTAATCTTCCAGATAAGATAGTGATTGACAGAGTTCTCTAGTCACCATCACCAAGTTACTGGAACTTCGTGATGAACTATTATGCAAGGGATGACGAAAACGATTCCCGAGCTCTTCGTGATGTTGAAAACGACGAAGGTAGAAATCAAGAGAGAGCATCAAGTGTTGATGATTGACAAGACCACTAGTTTCAAGAAAAGGGCAAAGGGAAAGAAAGGTAAACTTCAAGTAGAATGGCAAACAAGTTGTCACTCCCATGAAGAAGCCCAAAGCTGAACCAAAGCTTGAAACGGAGTGCTTACACTGCAAATGAAATGGTCACTGGAAACGGAAATACCCTGAATATTTGGTGGATAAGAAGGATGGAAGAGTGAACAAGGGTATATTTGGTATAAAGATTATTAATGTGTGCCTTACTAGTGTTTATAGTAGCCCCTGAGTATTTGATACTTGTTCGGTTGCTAAAAATTAGTGACTCGAAACAGGAGTTACAGAATAAACAGAGACTAGTAGATGGTGAAGTGACGATGTGTATTGGAAGTGGTTCCAAGATTGATATGATCATCATCGCACACTCCCTATACTTTCGGGATTAGTGTTAAACCTAAATAAATGTTATTTGGCGTTTGCGTTGAACATGAATATGATTTAATCATGTTTATTGCGATACGGTTATTCATTTAAAGTCAAAGAATAATTGTTGTTCTGTTTACATGAATAAAACCTTCGATGGTTATACACCCAATGAAAATAGTTTGTTGGATCTCGATCATAGTGATACACATATTCATAATATTGATGCCAAAAGATGCAAAGTTAATAATGATAGTGCAACTTATTTGTGGCACTGCCGTTTGGGTCATATCGGTGTAAAGCACATGCAGAAACTCCATAAAGATGGATTTTTGGAATCTCTTGGTTATGAATCATTTGATGCTTGCGAACCATGCCTTTTGGGCAAGATGACTAAAACTCCGTTCTCCGGAACAATGGAACGAGCTACCGACTTATTGGAAATAATACATACCGATGTATGCGATCCAATGAGTGTTGATGCTCGTGGCAAGTATCGTTATTTTCTGACCTTCACAAGATGATTTGAGCAGATATGGGTATATCTACTTGATGAAACATAAGTCTGAAATAGTTGAAAGGTTCAAAGAATTTCAGAGTGAAGTGGAAAAATCATCGTAACAAGAAAATGAAATTTCTGTGATCTGATCGCGGAGACGAATATTTGAGTTGCGAGTTTGGTCTTCGTATGAAACAATGTGAAATAGTTTCGCAACTCACGCCACCTGGAACACCACAATGTAATGGTGTGTCTGAACGTCGTAATCGTACTTTACTAGATACTATGCGATCTATGATGTCTCTTATCGGTTTACCACTATCGTTTTGGGGTTGTGCATTAGAGACAGCTGCATTCACGTTTAAAAGGGCACCATCTAAATCCGTTGAGACGACACCGTATGAACTATGGTTTAGCAGTAAACCTAAGCTGTCGTTTCTTAAAGTTTGGAGTTGCGATGCTTATATGAAAAAAGTTTCAACCTGATAAGCTCAAACCCAAATCGGAGAAGTGTGTCTTCATAGAAGACCCAAAGTTAACTATTGGGTACACCTTCTATCACAGATCCGAAGGCAAGTTATTCATTGCTAAGAATGGATCCTTTCTAGAGAAGGAGTTTCTCTCGAAAGAAGTGAGTGGGAGGAAAGTAGAGCTTGACAAGGTAATTGTACCTTCTCCCGAATTGGAAAGTAGTTCATCACAGAAATTAATTCCAGTGATTTCTACACCAATTAGTGAGGAAGCTAGTGATGATGATCATGAGACTTCAGATCAAGTTACTACAGAACCTTGTAGGTCTTCCAGAGTACAGTCCGCACCAAGGTGGTGCGGTAATCATGTTCTGGAAGTCATGTTACTAGACCATGATGAACCTACGAACTATGAGGAAGCGATGATGAGCCCAGATTCCGTGAAATGGCATGAGGCCATAAAATCTGAGATATGATCCATGTATGAGAACAAAGTATGGACTTTGATTGACTTGCTCAATGATCAGCAAGCCATGTTAAATAAATGGATCTTCAAGAGGAAGACGGACACTGATAATAGTGTTACTGTCTACTAAGCTCGACTTGTTGCGAAAGGTTTCCAACAAGTTCAAGGTGTTGAATACGATGAGATTTTATCACTCGTATCGATGCTTAAGTCTGTCCGAATCATGTTAGCAATTGCCACATTTTATGAAATCTAGCAAAAGGATGTCAAAAACTGCATTCCTTAATGTATTTATTAAAGAATAGTTGTATATGATGCAACCAGAAGGTTTTGTCAATCCTAAAGGTGCTAACAAAGTGTGCAAGCTCTAGAGATCCATTTATGGACTGGTGCAAGCCTCTCGGAGTTGGAATATACGCTTTGATGAGTTGGTCAAACCATATGGTTTTATACAGACTTCTTGAGAAGCCTGTATTTACAAGAAAGTGAGTGGGAGCTCTGTAGCATTTCTAATATTATATGTGGATGACATATTGTTGATTGGAAATGATATAGAAATTCTGGATAGCATGAAAGGATACTTGAATAAGAGTTTTTCAAAGCAAGACCTCGGTGAAGCTTCTTACACATTGAGCATCAAGATCTATATAGATAGATCAAGACGCTTGATAAGATTTTTCCATGAGTACATACCTTGATAAATTTTTGAAATAGTTCAAAATGGAACAGTCAAAGAAGGAGTTCTTGCCTGTGTTGCAAGGTGTGAAGTTGAGTAAGACTCAAGACCCGACCATGGCAGAAAATAGAAAGAGAATGAAAAGTCATTCCCTATGCCTCAGTCATAGGTTCTATAAAGTATGCTATGCTGTGAACCAGACATATTTTATACCTTCCTCTGAGTTTGGCAAAGGAATACAATTTTGATCTAATAGTAGATCACTGGACAGCAGTCAAGAATATCCTTAGTGAGGACTAAGGAGATGTTTCTCGATTATGGAGGTGATAAAAGATTTCGTTGTAAAAGTTACATCGGTGCAAACTTTTACACTGATCCAGATGACTCTAAGTCTCAATCTGGATACATACTGAAAGTGGGAGAAATTAGCTAGAGTAGCTCCATGCAGAGCATTGAAGACATAGAATATTTGCAAAAATACATACGACTCTGAATGTGACAGACCCGTTGACTAAGCTTCTCTCACGAGCAAAACATGATCACACCTTAGTACTCTTTTGGGTGTTAATCACATAGCAATGTGAACTAGATTATTGACTCTAGTAAACCCTTTGGGTGTTGGTCACATGACGATGTGAACTATGGGTGTTAATCATATACATATATGAATATTGGTGTTAAATCACATGGCGATGTGAACTAGATTATTGACTCTAGTGCAAGTGGGAGACTGAAGGAAATATGCCCTAAAGGCAATAATAAAGTTATTATTTATCTCCTTATATCATGATAAATGTTTATTATTCATGCTAGAATTATATTAACCGGAAACATAATACATGTGTACATAGACAAACATAGTGTCACTAGTATGCCTCTACTTGACTAGCTCATTGAATCAAAGATGGTTAAGTTTCCTAGCCATAGACATGAGTTGTCATTTGATTAACGGGATCACATCATTAGGAGAATGATGTGATTGACATGACCCATTCCGTTAGCCTAGCACTTGATCGTTTAGTATGTTGCTATTGCTTTCTTCATGACTTATACATGTTCCTATAACTATGAGATTATGCAACTCCTGTTTACCGGAGGAACACTTTGGGTGCTACCAAACGTCACAAGTAACTGGGTAATTATAAAGGAGTACTACAGGTGTCTCCAAAGGTACATGTTGGGTTGGCGTATTTCGATATTAGGATTTGTCACTCCGATTGTCGGAGAGGTATCTCTGGGCCCTCTCGGTAATGCACATCACTATAAGCCTTGCAAGCAATGTAGCTAATGAGTTAGTTACGGAATGATGCATTACGTAACGAGTAAAGAGACTTGCCGGTAACGAGATTGAACTAGGTATTGGGTGCCGACGATCGAATCTCGGGCAAGTAACATACCGATGACAAAGGGAACAACATATGTTGTTATGCGGTTTGACCGATAAAGATCTTCGTAGAATATGTAGGAGCCAATATGAGCATCCAGGTTCCACTATTGGTTATTGACCAAGAATAGTTCTAGCTCATGTCTACATAGTTCTCGAACCCGTAGGATCCGCACGCTTAAGGTTTCGATGACAGTTTTATTATGAGTTTATGAGTTTTGATATACCAAAGGAGTTTGGAGTCCCGGATGAGATCGGGGACATGACGAGGAGTCTCGAAATGGTCGAGATGTAAAGATCGATATATTGGACGACTATATTCGGAGTTCAGAAAGGTTCCGAGTGATTCGGGTATTTTTCGGAGTACCAGAGAGTTACGGGAATTCGTCGGGGAGTATATGGGCCTTATTGGGCCATACGGGAATAGAGGAGAGAGGCCGAAAGGAAGGAGGCATGCAGCCCCCCTCTGGTCCGAATTGGACAAGGGGTGCAGCCCCCTTTTCCTTCCTCCTCTCCCCCTCTTTCCTTCTCTCCTACTCCAACAAGGAAGGGGGGAGTCCTACTCCCGGTGGGAGGAGGACTCCTCCTGGCGTGCCCCTCCTGGCCGGCCGGCCCCCTCCCCCTGGCTCCTTTATATACAGGGGCAGGGGGCACCTCTAGGCACAACACAATTTGATCTTCAAGATGGTTCCTTAGCCGTGTGCGGTGCCCCCCTCCACCATATTCCACCTCGGTTATATCGTCGCGGAGTTTAGGCGAAGCCCTGCGCCGCTAGAACATCATCATCGTCACCACACCGTCGTGCTGACGTAACTCATCCCCGACACTTTGCTGGATCGGAGTCCGGGGATCGTCATCGAGCTGAATGTGTGCTGAACTCGGAGGTGCCGTATGTTCAGTACTTGGATCGGTCGGATCGTGAAGATGTACGACTACATCAACCGCGTTGTCATAACTCTTCTGCTTACGGTCTACGAGGGTACGTGGATAATACTCTCCCCTCTCGTTGCTATGCATCACCATGATCTTGCGTGTGCGTAGGAAATTTTTGAAATTACTACGTTCCCCAACACTTACCACATTCTTGGTTCGGGACCAGTACAGAACAAGGCGTTCCCAGTCATCGTCCAGTAAATGTGTCTTAGGAGAACATAAGGGAATTTGATGAGTTTCTTTGCCAGTGAAGTATGTTTTCTTCAGGTAATTCCGATACTGCCACAAAGCATTCTTGAAGATAGCAGAGGTATTAGCACAGGTTACCTCATCCTGAGTTTCCAAATCGGTCCTTCTCTATAGAGAAAAATGGGACAATTTGATGTATTATAACCATCATGGAGGTAGGATGTATGGGACGAAGCAAAGTAATTGCCATGAATAACATTACTTACACATAACTCCTGGACAAACACCTGCAACTGGCATTTTCCTTCTTCTTCAGTATAATATTTCCAAGATGGGAAGATATGCACATACGATTTAGCAACATCAAATGCGATAGATGCTAAACTATGGCTAGTTGGTTGTGCTTCCTTCACAGGAATAGGTGTACTAACTGGTGGAGTTGGGGTTCACCGTGATAGTACTGGCCCTTTGGGCACTGGAGCTGCCTTACTAACTGCTCTTGTTTGGGAGCTCTATGGTGGAGATGGTGCTGTGTCAATAGGAACTGGGTTACTATCGGCTGGGGTTGGGGTTACATTGGGTGAAGCTGGTTCTCTGTCCATCACAGTAGGGGTACAATCTGCGAGAGTTTGGGTTATGTGTGGTAGGGCTGGTTCTTGTGCATGTACAACCGGGGTGCTATCTCAACCAAGAGGTAGCACTGTTTTATTGGAAGACCGTGTTTTTAGTCCGCTAGATACTGTCATCACCCGCTCCAATTCAAATGGCTATATAGGAAACATAGTTGAATGTATAGAGATTGTATGAGAGACAGATGCACTAGATAGTGTGGAAAAAAGAGGGCATGAAATAGTTAACATGTATATTGTTTAACTAAAATAGATAGCATGACATAATTTCACATATATGATGTCTATCTAAACTGGATAGCATAACATAATTCAAAGATATGGTGAATAACTAAACAGGACCGCATGACATAATTCACCTACATGTTATCTAAGTAATCAGGATCACATCATTTAATTCACATATGTGATTTATATGCTAAACAGAGGGCATTCGAAATGATGTTTAAACTAAGAACGTGGTGTTGGATATTGTGTATATGATGTCTAAACTATGTAATGCAAGACACCATATGCATGATATGAGCAGTATAACCGTGCCAAGTTAGATCATACACCTCGGTGGGGGAATATGACTGGCCATCTGCCTCTGAATCCATCTCTGAGGAGCTATCGGGACCCAACAAGAGATCTGCTTCGACGGGTAGCACTGTCTGCTCTGAAGGCCTTGTTTTCACTCCAGATTTTTTTCATCTCCTGCCCAAATGGCTGATTCACAGGAAGAGTAGTTTAATGTACAAACATTGTCGACAAATGGAAATGTAATGAAGAAAAGGATGGGCAAGATATCATTCAAATATATGATGCCTGGTTAAACAGGATGGCATTGCACATTTCACATATATTATGGCTGGCTAAAATACATGAGACTGCATAATTCCCATATATGATATAGAGACTAAACATTGGCATTACAGAACATGTCTAAACTAAGCAGATGACATATATGATGTCAAAAGTAGGCACTTCAAGGCAACATATGCATGATATGACTAACATCATCATGCCAATGTAGAGCAAACACCTTGGGTGGTAAATAGGAGTGGTCAGCGGTGTCTGAATCTTCCTCAGAACAGATATCTTCCTCTGGATTACAATCTGGAGAGGGGTGGGGAGGGTTTGCCATTGAACCCATGATACGTCTCCAACGTATCTATAATTTTTTATTGTTCCATGCTATTATATTACCCTTTTTGGATGTTTATGGGCTTTATTTTACACATTTATATCATTTTTTGGGACTAACCTATTAATCGAAGGCCCAGCCCATATTGTTGTTTTATTGCCTGTTTCAGTATTTCGAAGAAAAGGAATATCAAACGGAGTCCAAACGGAATGAAACCATCGGCACCGCGATTTTTTGGAAGAATATGATCCTGGAGACTTGGAGTTCACGTCAGAAGATCCTCGAGGAGGCCAGGAGATAGGGGGCGCGCCCCCCTACTGGGCGGGCCCCCCTGTCTCATGGGCCCCTCGAGCACCTCCCGACCGACTTCTTTCACCTATACAGTCCCACGTACCCTAAAAGCATCCATGAACAAGATAGATCGGGAGTTCCGCTGCCGCAAGCCTCTGTAGCCACCAAAAACCTCTCGGGAGCCTGTTCCGGCACCCTGCCGGACGGGGAACCCATCACCGGTGGCCATCTTCATCATCCCGGCGCTACCCATGACGAGGAGGGAGTAGTTCACCCTTGGGGCTGAGGGTATGTACCAGTAGCTATGTGTTTGATCTCTCTCTCTCTCTCCTCGTGTTCTCTCTATGGCACGATCTTGATGTATCACGAGCTTTGCTATTATAGTTGGATCTTATGATGTTTCTCCCCCTCTACTCTCTTGTGATGAATTGAGTATCCCACTTTAAGTTATCTTATCGGATTGAATCTTTGATTTGACAACAATTGATGTATGTCTTGCCGTGTTTATCTGTGGTGACAATGGGATATCATGTGCCACTTGATGTATGTTTTGGTGACCAACTTGCGGGTTCCGCCCATGAACCTATGCATAGGGGTTGGCACACGTTTTCTTGACTATCCGGTAGAAACTTTGGGGCACTTTTTGAAGTACTTTGTGTTGGTTGGATGAATTTGAGATTGTATGATGCATATCGTATAATCATGCCCACGGATACTTGAGGTGACAATGGAGTATCTAGGTGACATTCGGGTTTTGGTTGATTTGTGCCTTATGGTGTTATTCTAGTATGAACTTTGTGATGGATCGAGCAGAAAGAATAGCTCTATGTTATTTTACTACGAACTCTTGAATAGACCGATCAAAAAGGATAACTTTGAGGTGGTCTCATACCCTACCATAATCTCTTCGTTTGTTCTCCGCTATTAGTGGCTTTGGAGTGACTCTTTGTTGCATGTTGAGGGATTGTTATATGATCTATCTATGTTATTATTATTGAGGGAACTTGCACTAGTGAAAGTATGAACCCTATGCCTTGTTTCCTATCATTGCAATACCGTTTACGCTCACTTTTATCATTAGTTACCTTGCTGTTTTTATATCTTCAGATTACAAATACCCATATCTACTATCCATATTGCACTTGTTTCACCATCTCTTCGCCAAACTAGTGCACCTATACAATTTACCATTGTATTGGGTGTGTTGGGGACACAAGAGACTCTTTGTTATTTGGTTGCAGGGTTTCTTGAGAGAGACCATCTTCATCCTATGCCTCCCACAGATTGATAAACCTTAGGTCATCCACTTGAGGGAAATTTGCTACTGTCCTACAAACATGTGCACTTGCAGGCCCAACAACGTCTACAAGAAAAAGGTTGTGTAGTAGACATCAAGCTCTTTTCTGGCGCCGTTGCCGGGGAGGTGAGTGCTTGAAGGTATTCTTTAGATCCTGCAATCGAATCTTTTTGTTTCTTGTTTTATCACTAGTTTAGTTTATAAAAGAAAACTACAAAAAAATGGAGTTGAGTTTGTCTCATACGCTTCGTCTTTTTAATACTTTCATGAGAATGATGGTAAGGAAAATTGTGCTCAATTTCTAGAAGAAGAATGCACTAAAATGTTTGGTACTAAATCTTTGTATGATGAGCATGATTGCAATGTTGTTAGAATGAATTCTTTGAATATCCATGATGCTAATGATATGCAAAGCCACAAGCTTGGGGATGCTATGTTTGATGAAGATGATATTTTTTGTCCCCCAAGTTTTGATGAGAAAATTTATTATGATGAAAGCATACCTCCTATTTATGATGATTATATTGGTGAAAGTGGATCTGGAAGAGTGTCAACTTTATTTAGTGATGATTCCACTATTTCGGAAGATGTTCCAATTGATTATGAGAACAAAGTTGCTATATATGATGATTATTGTGATGACTTGTATGCTATTAAGAATAATAATAACCATGAAACTTGTCATCATGATTTTAGTTTTCAATTGGATTATGCCTCACATGATAATTATTTCATTAAGTTTGCTCCCACTATTCTGAATGAGAAGAATTTTGCTTATGTGGAAAGTAGTAAATTTTCTATGCTTGTAGATCATGTAAAGAATGCTTTAGGTGCTGGTTATATTGTTGAATTCATTCATGATGCTACTGAAAATTGTTATGAGGGAGGAACATATGCTTGTAGGAATTGCAATAATATCAAGTTTCCTCTCTATGTGTTGAAAATCTTGAAGCTATGCTTATTTTACCTTCCTATGCTAGTTGATTGTTGTTCCCATAAGTTTTTTGCTCACAAAATCCCTATGCATAGGAAGTGGGTTAGACTTAAATGTGCTAGTCATATGCTTCATGATGCTCCCTTTATGTTTCAATTCTTATCTTTTGTGTGAGCATCATTGTCATCATCATGCCTAGCTAGAAAGGCATTAAAGAAAAGCGTTTGTTGGGAGACAACCCAATATTCACCCTTACTGTTTTTGTGTGTCCACATGATTATGCTACTGTAGTAATCATGTTTTATATCTTTTGTTTCAATAAAGTGCCAAGTAAGACCTTTGGGATAGCTTACGGTGATAGTTGTGTTGATCCGGCTGAGAATCCAAAACTTTTGCACCCAATAAATTAATTTTGTTAATTCACAGAAACGTGCTTATGATCTGATTCTTTTTGCTATGGATTTTTACAAAAATTTCTTAGGACTTCCCAATTTGGTAGAATTTTTGGAGTTCTAGAAGTATACGTTTGATACAGATTACTACAGACTGTTCTGTTTTTGACAGATTCTGTTTTCTATGTGTTGTTTACTTATTTTGATGAATCTATGGTGGTATCTGAGGGTATGAACCATAGATAAGTTTGAACACAGTAGATATTACACCAATAATAATTTAGAATGAGTTCATTACAGAACCAAATTGGTGGTTTTATTTTCTTATAATACGGAGCTTACGAGTTTTCTGTTGAGTTTTGTGTTGTGAAGTTTTCAAGTTTTGGGTAAAGATTCGATGAATTATGGAATAAGGACTGGAAAGAGCCTAACTTGGGGATGCCCAAGGCACCCCAAGGTAATATTCAAGGACAACCAAGAGCCTAGGCTTGGGGATGCCCCGGATGGCATCCCCTCTTTCGTATTCGTTCATCGGTAACTTTACTTGGAGCTATATTTTTATTCACCACATGATATGTGTTTTGCTTGGAGCGTCATTTTCTCATGTTAGTATTTGCTTGATTTTATTTATAATAATTTTTTGCACCTTTAGTTTCAATAAAAAAGTCAAGGATAGCCTTTGCCATGCTTATTTTGCTAGTATACATGTTGCTGTTTGAAAACAGAAAGTTTACTGCTGTTGCAAAAAATCCCTAGAAAAGTCAGAGCATGATATAATGTTGAAATTTTTTGCATAATGATATCTGATAAATTTACTTCAGTGGGAATTTAATTTCATAATTTTTGGAGTTAGGGAAGTATTGATACTCTTGCATTCTTTACAGACTGTACTGTTTTAACAGATTGCTGTTATGTTTGCATTGTTTGCATATGTGTGTTTGTTTAATGATTCTATTTGATGGTATGAGTATTAAATATGCAGAGGCATTTAGTATGCAATGTTGAATAATAATTTTAGTGATTTGTTACAGTAGAAAATGATAAGGTTTTGCATTGGTTTATACTAACCTATCTCACGAGTTCTTGTTGAGTTTGGTGTGGATGAAGCTTTTGATAAAAAGAGAAACCATGATATGAAAGGAATTAAGGAGACACAAAAGTTCAAGCTTGGGGATTCCCAAGGCACCCCAAGACAATATTTCAAGAAGTCTCAAGCATCTAAGCTTGGGGATGCCCCGGTAGGCATCCCACCTTTCTTCTTCAACAACTATCGGTTAGTATCGGTTGAACCTAAGTTTTTGCTTCTTCACATGAGTTGTGCTATCTTTGCAATGTCATTTTATTTTGTTTTGCTTGCTGTTTGAATACAATAACAAGATCAGAATTCTTTAATGTTAGAGAGTCTTCACATAGTTGCACAATTATTTGACTACTCATTGATCTTCACTTATATCTTTCGGAGTAGTTTGTCATTTGCTCTAGTGCATCACTTATATCTTTTAGAGCATGGCGGTGGTTATATTTTGTAGAAATTGCTAGTCTCTCATGCTTCACTTATATTATTTTGAGAGCCTTTTAGAAAAGCATAGTATTTACTATGGTTACAAAGTTGGTCCAAGAATGATGAGCATCCAAGTTGGGTATAATAAAAACTATCATAGAAAAGAATTGGATGCTATGATCAATTTGATGCTTGATAATTGTTTTTAGATATGGAGGTAGTGATATTAAAGTCATTCTAGTTGAGGTGATTATGAAAAATACTTGTGTTGAGGGTTGTGATTCCCGTAGCATGCACGTATGGTGAACCGCTTTGTGATGAAGTTGGAGCACAATTTTATTTATTGATTGTCTTCCTTATGAGTGGCGGTCGGGGACGAGCGATGGTCTTTTCCTACTAATCTATCCCCCTAGGAGCATGCGCGTAGTGCTTTGGTTTTTGATGACTTCTAGATTTTTGCAACAAGTATATGAGTTCTATTGACTAATGTGAGTCCATGGATTATACGCACCTCACCTTTCCACCATTGCTAGCCTCTCTTGTGCCGCGCAACTTTCGCCGGTACCATACACCCACCATATACCTTCCTCAAAACAGCCACCATACCTACCTATTATGGCATTTCCCTAGCCATTCCGAGATATATTGCCATGAAACTTTCCACGGTTCCGTTCATATGACACGCATTACTTTTGTCATATTGCTCTTTGCATGATCATGTAGTTGACATCGTATTTGTGGCAAGGCCACCTTCATAATTTTCATACATGTCGCTCTTGATTCATTGCATATCCCGGTACACCGGCGGAGGCATTCATATAGAGTCATATCTTGTTCTAGCTTTGAGTTGTAATTCTTGAGTTGTAAATCCATAAAAGTGTGATGATTTCCATAATTAGAGCATTGTCCTAGTGAGTAAAGGATGATGAAGACTATGATTCCCCCACAAGTTGGGATGAGACTTCGGACTTTACAAAAAGAAAAAAAAAGAAGAAAGGACAAAAAGA
>NC_057798.1:479996406-480010732 GCF_018294505.1 Triticum aestivum | reverse complement strand
AGAAAAGAAAAAAAGAAAAGAAAAAGAAAAAGAAAAAATAAAATGAGAGAAAAAGAGAGAAGGGACAACGCTACTATCTCTTTTTCCACACTTGTGCTTCAAAGTAGCACCTTGATCTTCATGATAGAGAGTCTCCTATGTTGTCACTTTCATATACTAGTGGGAATTTTTCATTATAGAACTTGGCTTGTACATTCCAATGATGGGCTTCCTCAAAGTGCCCTAGGTCTTTCTGAGCAAGCAAGTTGGATGCACACCCACTTACTTTCTTTTATTGAGCTTTCATATATTTATAGCTCTGGTGCATCCGTTGCATGGCAATCCCTACTCACTCACATTGATATCTATTAATGGGCATCTCCAGAGCCCGTTGATACACCTAGTTGATGTGAGACTATCTTATCCTTATTGTCTTCTCCACAAACACCATTCTATTCCACATATAGTGCTATGTCCATGGCTCACGCTCATGTATTGCGTGATAGTTGAAAAGGTTTGATATTATTAAAGTATGAAATAATTGCTTGGCTTTTCATCGGGGTTGTGCATGATTAAATACATTGTGGGATGAAGATACAGCAACAACCAGGCTATATGATTTTGTAGGGATAACTTTCTTTGGCCATGTTATTTTGAGAAGACATGATTACTTTGATTAGTATGCTTGAAGTATCACCATTTTCATGTTAATATGGACTTTTATTTTGTATCATTTGGATCTGAACATTCATGCCATAATAAAGAAAATTACATTGAGAATTATGCTAGGTAGCATTCCACATCAAAAATTCTGTTTTTATCATTTACTTACTCGAGGACGACCAGGAATTAAGCTTGGGAATGCTTGATACGTCTCCAACGCATCTATATTTTTTGATTGTTCCATGCTATTATATTACCCTTTTTGGATGTTTATGGGCTTTATTTTACACATTTATATCATTTTTTGGGACTAACCTATTAACCGGAGGCCCAACCCATATTGTTGTTTTATTGCCTGTTTCAGTATTTCGAAGGAAAGCAATATCAAACGGAGTCCAAACGGAATGAAACCTTCGGCGGCGTGATTTTTTGGAAGAATATGATCCTGGAGACTTGGAGTTCACGTCAGAAGATCCTTGAGGAGGCTGGGAGATAGGGGGTGATACGTCTCCAACGTATCTACTTTTCCAAACACTTTTGCCCTTGTTTTGGACTCTAACTTGCATGATTTGAATGAAACTAACCCGGACTGACGCTATTCTCGGAATGTCCTGAAAATTCAGGGAGGCACTTTTTGGAATTAATAAGAATTTCTGGGCGAAAGAAATACACCATGAGGCCTAGGGCCTGTCCATGAGACAGGGGGCGCGCCCCCCTGTAGGGCGCGCACCCTATCTCGTGGGCCCCCAGGACCTCCACCGACCTCAACTCCAACTCCATATATTCACATTCGGGGAGAAAAAAATCAGAGAGAAAGTTTCATCGCGTTTTACGACACGGAGCCACCGCCAAGCCCTAATCTCTCTCGGGAGGGCTGATCTGGAGTCCGTTCGGGGTTCCGGAGAGGGGGATTCATCGCTGTCGTCATCATCAACCATCCTCCATCACCAATTTCATGATGCTCACCGCCGTGCGTGAGTAATTCCATCGTAGGCTTGCTGTACGGTGATGGGTTGGATGAGATTTACCATGTAATCAAATTAGTTTTGTTAGGGTTTGATCCCTAGTATCCACTATCTTCCGAGATTGATGTTGCTATGACTTTGCTATGCTTAATGCTTGTCACTAGGGCCCGAGTGCCATGATTTCAGATCTAAACCTATTATGTTTTCATGAATATATGTGTGTTCTTGATCCTATCTTGCAAGTCTATAGTCACCTATTATGTGTTATGATCCGACAACCCCGAAGTGACAATAATCGGGATACTTCTCGGTGATGACCGTAGTTTGAGGAGTTCATGTATTCACTATGTGCTAATGCTTTGTTCCGGTTCTCTATTAAAAGGAGGCCTTAATCCCTTAGTTTCCGCTAGGACCCCGCTTCCACGGGAGGGTAGGACAAAAGATGTCATGCAAGTTCTTTTCCATAAGCACGTATGACTATTTACGGAATACATGCCTACATTACATTGATGAACTGGAGCTAGTTCTGTGTCACCCTATGTTATAGCTATTACATGAGGAATCGCATCCGGCATAATTATCCATCACTGATCCATTGCCTATGAGCTTTTCACATATTGTTCTTCGCTTATTTACTTTTCCATTACTACTATTACAACTACTACAAAAACCCAAAAACATTTATCTTTACTTTTGCTACGGTTGCCTTTATTATCATACTACTTTGCTACTAAGTACTTTGCTGCAGATACTAAGTTATCCAGGTGTGGTTGAATTGACAACTCAACTGCTAATACTCAAGAATATTCTTTGGCTCCCCTTGTGTCGAATCAATAAATTTGGGTTGAATACTTTACCCTCGAAAGTTGTTGCGATCCCCTACACTTGTGGGTTATCAAGACTAATTTGTGGCGCCGTTGCCGGGGAGCACAGCTCTATTCTCTGAGTCACTTGGGATTTATATTTGTTGATCGATATGAAGAACTTGAAAGACAACCGAACTACTATTTTACCCTCAACTACGAGGGGAGGTAAGGAACTGCCATCTAGCTCTTCACTAGACTCTCCTTCCGTTATTAGTAGGCTTGCGACACCTAAACCTGCTACTTCTATGAATTATGATATGTCGCATGTTATTGATGATACCACTTCTGCTATGCATGATGAAACTACTTATGTGCTTGATACTACTTTGCCATTAGGTGAATTTCTTGATGAACAACTTGCTAGAGTTAGGGGGGATGAAATTACTGAAGAACCTATTATTGATGATAGTGATGATGAAGGTTCTCCCAATGATTATGTATTGCCTGTTGTTCCCAAGGGTTATGTTATGAATGAAGAAGCTGTTAGGGAAATCTTTGCTTGCAATGATAGATATGATCTTAAGAAATTATTAGCTAAATGGAAGCAGCAGTCTCTTAATGCTAGAATGAAACCCGACCCTGCTTTTGCTACTTCACCTATCTGTGTTACTGATAAGGATTATGAATTCTCTATCGATCCTGAGATTATTACTTTAGTTGAATCTGATCCTTTTTATGGCCTTGAATCTGAAACTGTTGTGGCACATCTTACCAAGTTGAATGATATAGCTACCCTGTTTACTCATGATGAGAAGTCTCGCTACTTTTATATCCTTAAGATATTTCCGTTCTCATTAAAGGGTGATGCTAAGACTTGGTATAATTCTCTTGCTCCTGGTTGTGTGCGTAGTCCCCGGGATATGATTTATTACTTCTCTGCTAACTATTTCCCTGCTCATAAGAAACAAGCTGCATCGCGGGAAATATACAGTTTTGTGCAAATCAAAGAAGAGAGTCTCCCACAAGCTTGGGGGAGGCTTCTCCAGTTACTTAATGCTTTGCCTGATCATCCTCTTAAGAAAAATGAAATACTTGATATCTTTTATGATGGACTAACCGATGCTTCCAAGGACTACTTGGATAGTTGTGCTGGTTGTGTTTTCAGGGAAAGAACAATTGATGAAGCTGAAATATTATTGAATAATATGTTGACTAATGAAAATAATTGGACTCTTCCAGAGCCAATTCCTGAGGCAATCCCTGAACCAATTGAGCCAACTCCTGATCCTATTCCTAAACCCACTCCGAAGAAGAGAGGTGTTTTATTTCTCAGTCCTGAAGATATGCAAGAGGCAAAGAAATCAATGAAACAAAAAGGTATTAAAGCTGAAGATGTTAAGAATTTACCACCTATTGAAGAAATACATGGTCTTAATGTACCGCCTGTTGAAGAACCATATTGTCTTGATAACCCAACACGGGTAGTAAAGGTAAATTCTCTCTATAGATATGATAAACTTGAAATCCCCTCTACCAAATTTCATAGCCCATGCTTAGATGAATTTGATGACTTTATGGCTAGGCAAGAAAGTTTTAATGCTTATGTTGGTAGAGAGTTAAAAAATAATGCTTTCGAGAGAGGACGCGTAAGCGATAATCTGGCTAGAGTTAAAGATGAACTTCACCTCGTTAGCAAATATGCTTCTATGGTTGCTACTCAAGCTGAGCAAGTACTTAAAGCTCAGAATGATTTGCTTGATGAATTAAATAATAAAAATGACTTTGCTGTTAGAGTGGCTACTAGAACTGGTAGAATGACTCAGGAACCTCTGTATCCTGAAGGCCACCCTAAGAGAATCGAGCAAGATTCTCAGAGAAACAATCTAGAGGTACCTAGTTCTTCTAAAAAGAAGAAGAAGAAGAAAGACGATAGAACTTTGCATGCTTCTAGTGAACCCACTGTAGACACACTTGAGAATCCCAATGATATTTCTATTTCTAATGCTGAAACACAATCAGGTGATGAACATGAACCTAGTGATAATGTTAATAATAATGTTCATGTTGATGCTCAACCTAGCGAAAACAATGATGTAGAGATTGAACCTGCTATTGGTCTTGATAACCCACAATCAAAGAGTCAACGTTATGATAAGAGAGATTTTGTTGCTAGGAAGCACGGTAAGGAAAGAGAACCATGGGTTCAGAAACCCATGCCCTTTCCTCCTAAACCATCCAAGTCAAAGGATGACGAGGATTTTGAGCGCTTTGCTGAAATGATTGGACCCATTTTCTTACGTATGCGCTTAACTGATATGCTGAAAGTAAATCCTTATGCTAAGTACATGAAGGATATCATCACAAATAAAAGAAAGATACCGGAAGCTGAAATTTCCACCATGCTTGCTAATTACACTTTTAAGGGTGGAATGCCAAAGAAACTTGGAGATCCGGGTGTACCAACTATACCATGCTCCATCAAAAGAAATTATGTTAGAACTGCTTTATGTGATCTTGGAGCCGGTGTTAGTGTTATGCCTCTCTCTTTATATCGTAGACTTGAATTGAATAAGTTGACACCTACTGAAATATCTTTGCAAATGGCTGATAAATCAACTGCTATACCTATCAGTATTTGTGAGGATGTGCCTATTATGGTTCCAAATGTCACTATCTTAACGGACTTTGTTATTCTTGATATTCCCGAGGACGATAGTATGTCTATTATCCTTGGTAGACCTTTTCTTAATACAGCATGGGCTGTTATTGATTGCAACAAAGGCAATGTCACTTTTCATGTTAATGGTAATGAGCATACAGTACACTTTCTGAGGAAACAATCTCAAGTTCATAGCATCAATTCTATTGGACAAGTTCCAACTATTATTATTGGAGGTTTTGAATTTCCTCTCCCTACCGTCAAGAAAAAGTATGATATTCTTATTGTTGGGGATTTCCATATCCCTGTTGAGGTAACTTAGTGTTATCCGAATTTTCTCTGATCTCATGTTATTCGGAATGAGTTTGTTAACAAGACTTGATCAACCTTGTTAGTGGATTCATTTTGATGATCACGAGATGGATGAAACTAGAAGACACAACCTTCTGTACCCACTTTTCACTTTATGTTATTTAGAATAAATAAAGCAAAAATACTATTATCTGTCTGTTTTCTGAATTATCCATGCAATAAAAAATAGTCCGAAAATAAAAGTGCTCCAAATGCCCTGCAAATTTAGTATGATTTTTCTGGAATATTTGAGGATTTTAGGCACTGAAAACACTACAGGAGGGGCAAGCACCAGGCCACGAGAGTGAAGGGCGCCCCCCCCCCACCATAGGGCGCGCCCCCCTGTCTCGTGGGCCCCTGGTGGCCCCCCTCCACTTATGCCAGCACCCACACACTTCATATTCTACCCAAAAAAATCCCCATCCAGCTCAAGCACGAGTTCTAGCTCGTTTTGCTGCGATTTTCAATCTCCTTGCTCAAAGCTCCATTCACAAAACTGCTTTGGGAGATTGTTGCTTGGTATGTGACTCCTCCATTGGTCCAATTAGTTTTTGTTCTAGTGCTTTATTCATTGCAAATTTTTGCTGCATAGGTGACCATGTTCTTGAGCTTGCATGTTAAATTTATGAGGTCCCAAGTAATTCTAATGCATGATATAGGCTCTAGGCACTTGTAGGAGTAGTTGCTATCAATCTTGTTTAGTTTTATTCACTTTTATTTTGAAGTTACTAAAATTTCAGAAATTTTCAGAAAATGTTGAGGATGCTTTTGAGGGGCTCTTCTAGCCAAAGCTCTCAGGAAAAACAAGCCAAAGAGAAGGAAAAAGCCAAGTATAATCTCCCTCGCTTAGCGGAAGTACAGTCGTGTGAATGGCCATGTGAGGATTTCTTGAAAGAAGCTGGAATTCATGAAGACTTTTATGCTTTAATCGAGACTGCAAGCCTCATCAGTTTCATCAACGACCGAATCGATCAGTATTTCTTACTTACCAATACTTTCGTGAAAAACTTTTATTATTATCCTAAGAAGTCACCGCCTGCAGTATCATTTCATTTATATGATGAATTCAAAGAAATGTCTTTATGTCATTTTTGCGGGGTATGTAGGATACCTTATGAGGGAGAATTAGAGGAACCCCATCGTGAAGATGTGGGTGGCTTCGTTAATACTATTGTTGTAGAGGAGCCAAAGAAGGGCTCTGAGGCAAAAGTCTCTAGCATACACTTTCCTGTTTTACGCTACTTTGCCACATTTGCTAGTAGATGCTTGATTGGTCATGGAAATAGTGGGAACCTTAGTGCTCCTGATATTATCATTCTTCAACATGCCTTGCTTGGAGACAATACCTTTAGTATGGGCGCCGTCATTGCTAAGCGACTAGCCCTAAATCATACAAAAGGCCCCATATTTAGAGGTATCTATGCCACACGTCTTGCTAAATATCTTTAGATGCCCATTAGGCACCATGAGAAGAAGGAGATAAAATTGCCTCCTCACATTTTAGATTACAAGAGCATGGTAGCACACAAGTTTATTGTTGACAACGAAGATAAGATGCTCTTGTATAAACTTAGATTTAAAAAGAAACACTTTGAGATTATTATTTTGCATGAGCCTCTGTTGTTTGATTTGCTTGCAGAAAATTTTCTTGTCACACCAGAAGCGGTGAACAATCATCGAGCTCAAGCTTTTACTCCAGAACCTGAACCTGAGCCGGAACCTGAACTGGACCCTTATTGTGCATCATCTGTCCAGTGGGATCCAGAGATGACCAGCCAGTGGTATCCTGACTACACCTCCCAGTACACCGGGGAGAGTAGCGGCGGTCCTTGGTACTAGACCAACTTAGGCCAAAAGCCTAAGCTTGGGGGGTACGTATTTCTCACCGACTTTACATTCATGTTCACACACTAGTCGTCGGTGCTCATACTCTTTCATTGTATTATCCATGCTAGTTTAAATTTCTTTTTCTAGTTTTCTTCTTGTGTGTTTGATAAACCTTAAGAAAAACCAAAAAAAATTAGTTAGTTTAATTTACATGCTTGTAGTAGAAATTAAAATGAAAACCCAAAAAGATTTCTCGTTCTTCTTTTACTTGTTGGGAGCTTTCCCGCGTAAATAGTTTTATTTTCTTTTATTTACTTTGGGGGTCGAGAAGACCATATTGAAAATGCTTAGTGGCTCTTATATGCATGGTTGTTTAATTAAGTTAGAGCCCATATTACCCTGTCTTCTCTCTTGAGTTGAATGCTTGCAGATTCCAGCTTAGTCCAATGCATGTGCACTCTTATCATTATACACATCGTTCGGTCGTGCAAGTGAAAGGCAATAATGACGATATATGATGGACTTATTGGGATGAGAAAAGTTGGTATGAACTCGACCTCTCTTGTTTTGTAAATATAATGAGTTCATCGTTTATGAGTCAGCTATTATGAAGTAAACATATTTGCAATGACATTTAGAGATTATAGTTGCTTGTGCCATGCTTGATTAGCTATGAGTTATAATGGTTTACCTTGCGTGCCAACATGCTATTAGAATGATTATGATGTGGTATGATGGGATGGTATCCTCCTTTGAATGAATTGAGTGACTCGACTTGGCACATGTTCACGCATGTAGTTGAATCAAATCAACATAGCCTTCACGATATTTATGTTCATGGTGGATTATATCCTACTCATGCTTGTATTCGGTGTAAATTAATTTTAATGCATGTTTATGACTGTTGTCGCTCTCTCAGTTGGTCGCTTCCCAGTCTTTTGCTAGCCTTCACCTGTACTAAGCGGGAATACTACTTGTGCATCCAAACTCCTTAAACCCCAAAGTTGTTCCATATGAGTCCACTATACCTTCTTATATGCGGTACTTACCTGTCGTTCCAAGTAAATTTGTATGTGCCAAACTCCAAACCTTCAAATGAAATTCTATTTTGTATGCTCGAGCAGCTCATGTTTCAACTAGGGCTGCTTATATCTTCCATGCTAGGTGGGTTATTCTCAAGAGGAGTGGACTCCGCTCCTCATTCACGAGAAAGGGCCGGTAACCGGGATACCCAGTCCCATGATCCAAAAAGATCAAAGCAAATCAAAATAATTAAACAAAACTCCCCCAGGGCTGTTGTTAGTTGGAGGCACTCGTTGTTTCGAGCAAGCCATGGATTGATGCTTGTTGGTGGTTGGGGGAGTATAAACCTTTACCATTCTGTTTGGGAACTGCCTATAATGCATGTAGTATGGAAGATATAGCCATCTCATAGTTGTTGCGTTGACAGCGAAAGTATGCCGCTCAAAATGTTATTCAATATCTATTTTAAAATCAAGCTCTGGCACCACTACAAATCCCTGCTTCCCTTTGCGAAGGGCCTATCTATTTATCTTTTATGTTGAGTTATCACCCTTCTTATTAAAAGCACATGTTGGAGAGCACACTTTCATTTGCATTCATTACTATTGGTTTATATTGGGCATGACTTGATTGGATCTCTTTTACCATGAATTACAATGTTTAGTCAGTCCTTGATCTTTAAAGGTGCTCTGCATTTATGTTTTGCGGCCTCAGAAAGGGCTAGCAAGATACCATTTTGTTATATTATGTTATGATTATTTTGAGAAAGTGTTATCATCCGAGTTTTATTATTATGGCTCGCTAGCTGATTATGTTATTGATATGAGTAATTGTGAGACCTAGGTGTTATTGTTAGCATGGTTAGTTCATAATATTTGCTGAAACTTGAATGCTGGCTTTTCATGTTTACAACAACAAGAGCAAACCGAGTTTGTAAAAGTTTTTCTTTATCACTTTCAGTTTATCAACTAAATTGCTTGAGGACAAGCAAAGGTTTAAGCTTGGGGGAGTTGATACGTCTCCAACGTATCTACTTTTCCAAACACTTTTGCCCTTGTTTTGGACTCTTAACTTGCATGATTTGAATGAAACTAACCCGGACTCACGATGTTTTCAGCAGAACTGCTATGATGTTGTTTTATGTGTAGAAAAGAAAAGTTCTTCGAATGTCCTGAAAATCCACGGAGGCACTTTTTGGAATTAATAAGAATTTCTGGGCGAAAGAAATACACCAGGGGGCCCAGGGCATGTCCACGAGACAGGGGGGCGTGCCCCCCTGTAGGGCGCGCCCCCTATCTCGTGGGCCCCTTGGACCTCCATCGACCTCAACTCCAACTCCATATATTCATGTTCGGGGAGAAAAAAATCAGAGAGAAAGTTTCATCGCGTTATACGACACGGAGCCACCGCCAAGCCCTAATCTCTCTCAGGAGGGCTGATCTGGAGTCCGTTCGGGGCTCCGGAGAGGGGGATTCGTTGCCGCCATCATCATCAACCATCCTCCATCACCAATTTCATGATGCTCACCACCGTGCGTGAGTAATTCCATCGTAGGCTTGCTGGACGGTGATGGGTTGGATGAGATTTACCATGTAATCAAGTTAGTTTTGTTTAGGGTTTGATCCCTAGTATCCACTATGTTCTGAGATTGATGTTACTATGACTTTTCTATGCTTAATGCTTGTCACTAGGGCCCGAGTGCCATGATTTTATGAATATATGTGTGTTCTTGATCCTATCTTGCAAGTCTATAGTCACCTATTGTGTGTTATGATCCGACAACCCCGAAGTGACAATAATCGGGATACTTCTCGGTCATGACCGTAGTTTGAGGAGTTCATGTATTCACTATGTGTTAATGCTTTGTTCCGGTTCTCTATTAAAAGGAGGCCTTAATATCCCTTAGTTTCCGCTAGGACCCCGCTTCCACGGGAGGGTAGGACAAAAGATGTCATGCAAGTTCTTTTCCATAAGCAGTATGACTATTTACGGAATACATGCCTACATTACATTGATGAACTGGAGCTAGTTCTATGTCACCCTATGTTATAGCTATTACATGAGGAATCGCATTCGGCACAATTATCCATCACTAATCCATTGCCTACGAGCTTTTCACATATTGTTCTTCGCTTATTTACTTTTCCGTTGCTACTATTACAACTACTACAAAAACCCAAAAACATTTATCTTTACTTTTGCTACCGTTACCTTTATTATCATACTACTTTGCTACTAAATACTTTGCTGCAGATACTAAATTATCCAGGTGTGGTTGAATTGACAACTCAACTGCTAATACTCAAGAATATTCTTTGGCTCCCCTTGTTTTGAATCAATAAATTTGGGTTGAATACTTTACCCTCACAAGTTGTTGCGATCCCCTACACTTGTGGGTTATCAGGGGGCGCCCCCCCCCCTACTGGGCGCGCCCCTGTCTCGTGGGCCCCTCGAGCACCTCCCGACCGACTTCTTTCGCCTATATAGTCCCACGTACCCTAAAAACATCCACGAACAAGATAAATCGGGAGTTCCGCCGCCGCAAGCCTCTGTAGCCACCAAAAACCTCTCGGGAGCCCGTTCCGACACCCTGCCGGAGGGGGAACCCATCACCGGTGGCCATCTTCATCATTCCGGCACTATCCATGACGAGGAGGGAGTAGTTCACCCTCGAGCCTGAGGTTATGTACCAGTAGCTATGTGTTTGATCTCTCTCTCTCTCTCTCGTGTTCTCTCTATGGCACGATCTTGATGTATCGCGAGCTTTGCTATTATAGTTGGATCTTATGATGTTTCTCCCCCTCTACTCTCTTGTGATGAATTGAGTTTCCCTCTTGAAGTTATCTTATCAGATTGAGTCTTTGATTTGAGAACACTTGATGTATGTCTTGACGTGTTTATCTGTGGTGACAATGGGATATCACGTGCCACTTGATGTATGTTTTGGTGACCAACTTGCGAGTTCCGCCCATGAACCTATGCATAGGGGTTGGCACATGTTTTCTTGACTCTCCGGTAGAAACTTTGGGGCACTTTTGGAAGTACTTTGTGTTGGTTGGATGAATTTGAGATTGTGTGACGCATATCGTATAATCATGCCCACGGATACTTGAGGTGACAATGGAGTATCTAGGTGACATTCGGGTTTTGGTTGATTTGTTCCTTATGGTGTTATTCTAGTATGAACTCTATGATGGGTCGAGCGGAAAGAATAGCTCTATGTTATTTTACTACGAACTCTTGAATAGATCGATCAAAAAGGATAACTTTGAGGTGGTTTCGTACCCTACCATAATCTCTTCGTTTGTTCTCCGCTATTAGTGGCTTTGGAGTGACTCTTTGTTGCATGTTGAGGGATTGTTATATGATCTATCTATGTTATTATTGTTGAGGGAACTTGCACTAGTGAAAGTATGAACCCTATGCCTTGTTTCCTATCATTGCAATACCATTTACGCTCACTTTTATCATTAGTTACCTTGCTGTTTTTATATTTTCAGATTACAAATACCCATATCTACTATCCATATTGCACTTGTTTCACCATCTCTTCGCCGAACTAGTGCACCTATACAATTTACCATTGTATTGGGTGTGTTGGGGACACAAGAGACTCTTTGTTATTTGGTTGTAGGGTTGCTTGAGAGAGACCATCTTCATCCTACGCCTCCCACAGATTGATAAACCTTAGGTCATCCACTTGAGGGAAATTTGCTACTGTCCTACAAACATGTGCACTTGCAGGCCCAACAACGTCTACAAGAAGAAGGTTGTGTAGTAGACATCAACCCACCATGGAGCGATGTCTGCATGGCATTGTATTGCCGCGCAAAACTCTTCTCTTTTTCTCTACATGTTCAGCATGACTGTGTACAATATCTGACATGCATACGAAAAAAATATGGTGAGATTATGTAAGGAGGGCATGCAGAAATTTAGAGTGATGGTAACAACCAGTGGATGGATCCAAAAATATTGATAGCAGGTTGATGATTGCTTTAATTTAATAAAAAGACATATGATGATTGCTTTACTATTTGTTTCCCACCCAAGATGAACAACATAGGCATACCCTAGGTGAACCAGATATTAGACAGACATACTATTCATTGCTCCCTCGATATGTGCCCAACAACTAATTAGAACTCAAGTTTGAACATTAATTTGGACCTTACTTGGATTCCAAGAGGTGAACAGGACGATAAAGTAGCAGGTAGTTTTAAGCAATGCATAACATAAACAGAAACAAAAGAGTGCAACCTCTCTTGTGCACCCATGTACTCCTCAGGTTCATCTGCTGAGTCGATGATGGTGATGCCGTTGCAGTGGGTGCCGGCGGGAGGGAAGGAGATCTGAGGCGGCAAAAAACGGTCAGGAGTCGTGATGTCTGGTTTGGTGGATGCTTCTATCAATGGAGTAGCTCAAGTGAGGTGGACAATGTCGCGGCAGGAGCAGGACAAAACACACAAAGTTCCCTTCAACACCTACATGTAACTGAAGTAATTCTGTAAGGGCTCATTTGGCTTGCATGATTCTAAAAACATAGGGATAGGAAAAACACCGGAATAGGATAGGAATGCACATGGTAAACAGAGCATTTGTAAACACAGGATTTCTGTCAACTTAGGTGTTTGGTTTACAGGAATTGGAAGAGCAGAGGAATGCAAAGAAACACGGCCAAAATAAAGTGAAACCATATGAAAGCGTGTACAGTTAGAATGTTATTCTGCCAGTAATGCACTTGGTCTTGTTTTCATGCATAGGATTTTGAAAAGTAGGTCCAGGTGGATGTTTTGCTTCATTCCTTTCAACAAAATGCATGAATAATTGAATAGTAGAGTGCCATTGGAAAATTCCCTATTGCTATGTTTTTCCGTTGAACCAAAATAGCCCTAATGGATCGACATGAATGTATAGTAATAAGTGATGCAACAAGTGTACAACCTCTTTGCCGTAGCCGTGTAGACCTCAGCATCATTGGGTTGGTTGTTGAAGCAGTTAAGGCAGAGGTGGCTGTCAGAGGTGTGGAGGAAGATCTGAGGAATCTGTAGACGGCGTCCAGGGCACTGCTTTGTTGTGATGGATCGTTCTGTCGTTGGAGCTGCTCCGGTGAGTCGTAAGACGTCAAGGCTGAAGCAGCACAAGACAGACATCATCAATCTCAAGTGGGATTCTAATAGCATCTCCAATAGATGATGTAAAATAGATGTAAAATTTACATCACCAAAAACCACCTGACTACAACAGATGCGGTAAATACTGTACACTCTGAACTTAACAGTCGAAACTGAAATTTACTGTGGAATCTGAATGTTACTGTCGAAACTGAATGCAATGGTAGCAGAGAGGCACTTGACATGTAGTTTAGGGAGGGCCTGAAGTTCATCTTCAACCTGCACCGCCCTGAGCCGCCAGCCACCACCGGCCGAACCGCCGGTGTAACATCCCAAATTTTCAACTTGGAATGTTATACATAGATCATCATTACACATCATATTTTATTGCATTTTGGCTCGATCCTAGAAATTCTACACAACTCAAGGACCCAGGAGAGAGTTGGGCATTTCGTTATTTTCATATTGAGTTTTCTCAAATTTTGAAAATAGGATCCTTTGATTTTATTTATTTTATCTTCAATTATTTCTACTATGAAAATATGAGAGAGGGAATAAAATGACTTTCCCAAAATAAAGAAATATTAAGGATTTAATAAAAAATCAAATAATATTTTATTTTGGAGTTTTTTTGCAATTTTATTTGAATTCAAGAAAAAATGCACGTTTTTCAAAATTGCATTTAGGCCCCAAATAAATGTTCATCTTAAGCGGCTTGATTTTATAAGTCGGGGAAAATTTATTTCGGGATTTTTCGAGTTTGTTTAGTATTTCTTTTAATTGTTTTTCTGTGCGTAATGTTATTTTAAAAAAAACGCGAACCGACCTAACCGGGCCGTGTCCGGCTAGGACACATGGCCCGGCCGGCCTTTATAAGCGCCGGGAGGCCACCCTGAGCCCACCCGAAACCCTAGCCGCCGCCGCCCTAGCCAGCCGCCG
>NC_057798.1:479964671-479995777 GCF_018294505.1 Triticum aestivum | reverse complement strand
CCGCCCGCCGAACCCCGATCCCGAGGTAGCCGCCGCCGCTGCCGGTTTTCGCCTGTTAACCGCCCGTTTTTTTTATAAAAACCCGCCATCGTTTTTTTATTAGATCGGTTTTTTTGGTTTAGTTATTTAGCGAACGTCCGTCTGTACGTTCATTTTAACAAACGGTTTATGTTTTTTTTCGCAGACAGCGAACGTTCATTCGTTAGCCTGTTCGTCCATTTTCTTTTTCTTGGATTTTTCCGTGATTATTTCTGATCGAGATTTCTGATCTGATTTTTGTTTTAGTTTATCTTTTCGCTCGTTTATCGGAATCAGGCGATTCAAGCGCCTAGAGTTTCGTCTCGAAACCCTCTTTCCGTTTAATCAACTCAAACAAGTTTTTGCTTCTGTAAAATTTGACTTAGGTCCAGTTTAGTAAACGAAGCTTGTTTCTTTCGCAGTTTGATTTTCGTTGCTTCGTTCGATTTGATTTCTTTTGCCAACCGGAGTTCTTATGTTGAACTTTCTGGATAGATATCTTATTTGAGTTTTACCTGTGCATTATATGAGTACTTATTGTATGCTTGTTTGCTTGTTTGTTTGCGATAGAGTACCCGGAGTGCGCCGCTTGCTACTTCGAATCCCTAGGTTTCACGGATCATCAGCAAGGCAAGTAACACTTTGATCATACCTCTTTACTACCCAGTTTTTATGCATTAGATCAATCCTCAAACAATTGCATGGTTAGGATCTGATTAATATGGGGGTTTTGGGAAGTAGATGAGGTAGTACCTATCAGCAGTTTTATGATCAAACCCTTGGGAGTTACTTCTACGTTTGCTTATTATGCCATGCTATGCTAGTAGACGTGGATTGGGTGAGTGAATTTCCATGACAGATGTGAGATTGTTAACTAATGGTTTATTTAAGGTGGCAACTTTAATACACATCTGGGTGGACTGAGGCACTTGGGTATTCCAGGATTGCCTGTTTGTTTTGGACCGCCACCCAGGCTCAAAGGGATCATAAGATTATTCATGCTAGAAACTTCCATGTGCAGCCACATGCTATTATGGGCTCTAGCATAGTTGATTAAGTCGAGCGAACTATTACAGTGATAGACTAGCAGATGTAGGGGAAAGTAGGTGTACAGGTCTACCCATCGTAAGGTGCTAGCACTTCTGAAAGACTATGTCTCGGTCATCCGTTTCTCAAACACCATGTAGTGTGAGAAAACCACCGGAGGAGATCGAGTCGTGTGGGAAAAGTGCGCAGACCTCTGCAGCGTGTATAAACTAGTCATGATTAGTCATGTCCCCGGTTATGGACGTTTTGAGTATCTAGTACTTGAATTATCATGTGAATCTCATCATGTTACTCTAATTAATATTGTTGGGTTTTTATGATGATTTTTAATTGGGATTGAGAATGTTGTCAACCATTCTCAATGTTTAAAAACCACCATTAAATAAAATTTATTCCTTTGCAGTAGGGAAAAATTGGCTTTATGCAAAACTATAACCATAGAGCTTTCCATGAGCCATATTATGCATGTAGTATAGCTTATTCCTTTCATTACTCTCTATGTGTTACAATGCCAGCATATTCCATGTGCTGACCCGTTTTCGGGCTGCAACGTTCATGTTGTAGACTTTTCAGACGACGAGTAAGATGCCTTAGGATCGTGGTTCTATACTCAGTGATGCCGTTGGAGTTGATGGACTCACTTATCTTCCAAGCCTTTCGCTGTTATCGTTATTAGATGGCCTTAAGCCATATTTATTGTAATAAGCTCTCTTTTGAGACATTCGATGTAATAAGTGTGTGATTGCCACTTTGTTATAAATCCTTCAATTACTGTGTGTGTCAGCATTACTGATCCAGGGATGACACTGATGCACAGAGATCAGACTGTTTGAGGTCTGGTCGCTACAAGATGGTATCAGAGCACACGCTGACTGTAGGACATGACCACTAAGCTAAAGCCCTAGATCACTACTCTCTCTTCTCATTTCTGACTCCTCATCTTTTTCTATCTCTTTTAGGATGGCGGATGCAAGGAACAAGTTCACGCAACCGGATGAAGAAACACCCTTTGGATGACACCTGAAGGAAGTTACCAAGTACCTGAACATCGGAGTACCAAGCTTCACCTGGACATGCAATGCCACTTTACCTGAAGAGGAGCGCTGGATGATTCAAGTTCAAGTTCTAGGAAGGATGTTCATGCCCGTCACTGAGCCCATAGAGTTTTCCTTTGATGCACCGACCTGGAGTCTAGGAAAGAGCATGGCATCCCACATCACCATTGGACGTATTGGAGAAGTTTACCACAAGGAGCTTAAGGATACTATCTAACAGATTTGTGGGTGTCGAGATGAGCAATGGGAGATGATCAGCACCAGGAAAGACAGATCAATTGTAGCTTTATCCAGGAGTTAAACCAGCACATTCGACGCCAGGAGAACCAGATGTGCGCAGGCATGATGGATCTGAAGAAGGCCATGACCAAGATCACGGAACTGGAGGAAGAACTCAAGTCTACACGCGATGGATATGAGGAGGAAATAGCAACGCTAGTAGAGAAGAATGATGATCTAAAGAAGAAGCTAAGAGTGTTTATGGGATTTCCAGCAACTGGAGAAGACGAAGATTCCACTTGTCCAGAGAACTACATCATCATCGACGACACCGACTCGGACCCAGATGATAGCGATGATGACTATGTTGATGAAGCTGGAGCAGATATCATGGAGTCTTCAACGGAGCAGTTTTGTTAGTTGACCACCATAACAGTAGTAGTATTTCCCCATGTATCATGTATAGTCTGAGCACATTTGTAACGATAGATAGACCGTTGTATGCCCTTGCTTGTTTGAATGAAGTTTTTTGATTGCATTTGTCTCATGTGCATATGGGTAGTGTTTTCCCTCTAGACCTCATTCTATTCTGCATTCTCATCTTTTCTAAACCCTCAGATGCCTCCGAGACGTGACAATGGATTTGCTTTCCCACCGGAGCTCACTCAGTTGATCCAGCAGCAGAATGCCTTGATGCAGTTGCTAGTCCAGAATCAGAATCAGGGGAACAACAACAACAACAACAACCCACCACCACCACCACCTGTTGATCACTTAACCCGTTTTCTTAGGCGGAATCCGCCGGTGTTCTCTAGTAGCACCGAGCCGATTGCTGCAGATGATTGGCTTCGCAAGACAGCCAGGGAGTTGACCACTGCAGGATGCATAGATGCGGAGAAGGTGCGATTTGCCGCACATCAGCTTGAAGGACCCGCAGCATCATGGTGGGAGAATTTCACAGCCACCTATCCAGTAGACACTGTCACATGGGATTAGTTTCAGCAGGCTTTCCGTACTTCCCATGTTTTAGCAGGAGCAATGGCCATGAAGAAGCGTGAGTTTCGCAACTTACGCCAGGGAGGACGTACAGTTTGCTGATACGTCTCCAACGTATCTATAATTTTTTATTGTTCCATGCTATTATATTACCCCTTTTGGATGTTTATGGGCTTTATTTTACACATTTATATCATTTTTGGGACTAACCTACTAACCGGAGGCCCAGCCCATATTGCTGTTTTATTGCCTGTTTCAGTATTTCGAAGAAAAGGAATATCAAACGGAGTCCAAACGGAATGAAACCTTCGGCATCATGATTTTTTGGAAGAATATCATCCGGGAGGTTTGGAGATCAAGTCAGAAGACCCTTGAGGAGCCCAGGAGATAGGGGGCGCCCCCCCCCCTACAGGGCGCGGCCCCCTGTCTCGTGGACCCCTCGAGCACATCCCGACCGACTTCTTTCGCCTATATAACCCTACATACCCTAAAACCATCAAAAATAAAGATTGATAGGGAGTTCCACCGCCGCAAGCCTCTGTAGCCACCAAAAACCTCTCGGGAGCCCGTTTCGGCACCCTGCCGGAGGGGGAATCCATCACCGGTGGCCATCTTCATCATCCCGGCGATCTTCATGACGAGGAGGCAGTAGTTCACCCTCGGGGCTGAGGGTATGTACCAGTAGCTATGTGTTTGATCTCTCACTATCTCTCGTGTTCTCTCTATGGCACGATCTTGATGTATCGCGAGCTTTGCTATTGTAGTCGGATCTTATGATGTTTCTCCCCCCTCTACTCTCTTGTGATAAATTGAGTTTCCCCTTTGAAGTTATCTTATCGGATTGAGTCTTTACTTTGAGAACACTTGATGTATGTCTTGCCGTGTTTATCTGTGGTGACAATGGGATATCACGTGCTACTTGATGTATGTTTTGATGACCAACTTGCGGGTTCCGCCCATGAACCTATGCATAGGGGTTGGCGCACGTTCTTGACTCTCCGGTAGAAGCTTTGGGGCACTCCTTGAAGTACTTTGTGTTGGTTGGATGAATCTGAGATTGTGTGATGCATATCGTATAATCATGCCCACAGATACTCGAGGTGACAATGGAGTATCTAGGTGACATTAGGGTTTTTGTTGATTTGTGTCTTAAGGTGTTATTCTAGTATGAACTCTTTTATAGATTGATCTGAAAGAATAACTTTGAGGTGGTTTCGTACCCTACCATAATCTCTATGTTTGTTCTCCGCTATTATTGGCTTTGGAGTGACTCTTTGTTGCATGTTGAGGTATTGTTATATGATCTATCTATGTTATTATTGTTGAGAGAACTTGCACTAGTGAAAGTATGAACTCTAGGCCTTGTTTCCTATCATTGCAATACCGTTTACGCTCACTTTTATCATTAGTTACCTTGCTGTTTTTATACTTTCAGATTACAAATACCCATATCTACTATCCATATTGCACTTGTATCACCATCTCTTCGCCGAACTAGTGCACCTATACAATTTGCCATTGTATTGGGTGTGTTGGGGACACAAGAGACTCTTTGTTATTTGGTTGCAGGGTTGTTTGAGCGAGACCATCTTCATCCTACGCCTCCTACGGATTGATAAACCTTAGGTGATCCACTTGAGGAAAATTTGCTACTGTCCTACAAACCTTTGATGAGCAAATTTATTTTGATGATAGCATGCCTCCTATTTATGATGATTATATTGATGAAAGTGGGTTTGGAAGAGTGTCAACCTTAGAAAGTAGTGATCCCACTATTTTGGAGGATGTTGAATCTTATTGTGATAAACATGAAAGTGGATTTGGAAGAGTGTCAACTTTATTTAGTGATGATTCCACTATTTCGGAAGAGGTTCCAATTGAGAATAAAGTTGCTATCTATGATGATTATTGTGATGACTTGTATGCTATTAGGAATAATGATAACCATGAAACTTATCATCATGATTTTAGTTTTCAATTGGATTATGCCTCACATGATAATTATTTTGTTGAGTTTGCTCCCACTACTATTGATGAGAAGAATTTTGCTTATGTGGAGAGTACTAAATTTTCTATGCTTGTAGATCATGAAAAGAATTCTTTAGGTGCTGGTTATATTGTTGAATTCATTCATGATGCTACTGAAAAGTATTATGAGGGAGGAATATATGCTTGTAGGAATTGCAATAATATCAAGTTTCCTCTCTATGTGCTTAAAATCTTGAAGCTATGCTTGTTTTACTTCCCTATGCTAGTTGATTATTGTTCCATAAGTTGTTTGCTCACAAAACCCCTATGCATAGGAAGTGGGTTAGACTTAAATGTGCTAGTCATATGCTTCATGATGCTCCCGTTATGTTTCAATTCTTATCTTTTATGTGAGCATCATTGTCATCATCATGCCTAGCTAGAAAGGCGTTAAAGAAAAGCGCTTGTTGGGAGACAACCCAATATTTACCTTTACTATTTTTGTGTGTCCACATTATTATGCTACTGTAGTAATCATGTTTTATAGCTTTTATTTCAATAAAGTGCCAAGTAAGACCTTTAGGATAGCATACGGTGATAGTTGTGTTGATCCTGCTGAAAATCAGAAACTTTTGCACCCAGTAAATTAGTTTTGTCAATTCACATAAATGTGATTTTGATATGATTATTTTTGCTCTGGATTGGTACACAAATTTCTTTGGACTTCCAAATTTGGTAGGATTATTGGAGTTCCATAAGTATACGTTTGATACAGATTACTACATAATGTTCTGTTTTTGACAGATTCTGTTTTCTTTGTGTTGTTTGCTTATTTTGATGAATCTACGAGTAGTACCGGAGGGTATGAACCATAGAAAAGTAATAATACAGTAGATATTACACCCATATGAATTTAGAATGAGTTCATTACAGTACCTAAGTGGTGGTTTTATTTTCTTATACTAACGGAGCTTACGAGATTTCTGTTGATTTTGTGTTGTGGAGTTTTCAAGTTTTGGGTAAAGATTCGATGAAATATGGAATAAGGAGTGGTAAGAGTCTAAGCTTGGGGATGCCCAAGGCACCCCAAGGTAATATTCAAGGACAACCAAGAGCCTAAGCTTGGGGATGCCCCGGAAGGCATCCCCTCTTTCATCTTCGTTCATCGGTAACTTTACTTGGAGCTATATTTTTATTCACCACATGATATGTGTTTTGCTTGGAGCATCTTCTTCTTTTGTTAGTATTTGTTTGTTGTTAGAATAATGTTTTGCATCTTTAGTTTCAATAAAAAAAGTCAAGTATAGCCTTTGCCATGCTTATTTTGCTACTATACATGTTGCTGCTTGAAAACAGAAAGTTTACCGCTGTTGCAAAAATTCCCTAGAAAAGTCAGAGAATCATATAGTGTTGAAACCTTTTGCATAATGAGATCTGATAAATTTATTACAGTGGGAATTTTTTAGTTCATAATTTTTGGAGTCAGGAAAGTATTGATACTCTTGCGTTCTTTACAGACTGTACTGTTTTGGCTGATTGCTGTTATGTTTGCATTGTTTGCATATGCTTGCTTGTTTAATGATTCTATTTGAGGATAGGAGTGTTAAATATGCAGAGGAATTTAGTATTCATTGTGGAATAATAATTTAATTCATTTGTTACAGTAGAAAATGATAAGGTTTTGCATTGGTTTATACTAACCTATCTCACGAGTTCTTGTTGAGTTTGTTGTGAATGAAGCTTTTGATAAAAAGAAGAGAAACCATGATATGAGAGGAATTAAGGAGACACAAAAGCTCAAGCTTGGGGATGCCCAAGGCACCCCAAGATAATATTTCAAGAAGGCTCAAGCATCTAAGCTTGGGGATGCCCAAGGCACCCCAAGATAATATTTCAAGAAGGCTCAAGCATCTAAGCTTGGGGATGTCCCGGTAGGCATCCCACCTTTCTTCTTCAACAACTATCGGTTAGTATCGGTTGAGCCTAAGTTTTTGCTTCTTCACCTGAGTTGTGCTATCCTTGCAATGTCATTTTATTTTGTTTTGCTTGCTGTTTGAATACAATACCAAGATCTTAAATTCTTTAATGAGGGAGAGTCTTCGCTTAGTTACATAATTATTTAGCTACTCATTGATCTTCACTTATATCTTTCGGAGTAGTTTGTCATTTGCTCTAGTGCATCACTTATATCTTTTAGAGCATGACGGTGGTTATATTTTGAAGAAATTGCTAGTATCTCATGATTCACTTATATTATTTTGAGAGCCTTTTAGAAAAAGCATAGTATTTGCTATGGTTACAAAGTTGGTCCAAGAATGATGAGCATCCAAGTTGGGTATAATAAAAACTATCATAGAAAAGGATTGGATGCTATGATCAATTTGATGCTTGATAATTGTTTTGAGATATGGAGGTAGTGATATTAAAGTCATGCTAGTCGGGTGATTATGAATTTAAAGAATGCTTGTGTTGAAGTTTGTGATTCCCGTAACATGCACGTATGGTGAACCGCTTCGTGATGAAGTTGGAGCACAATATTATTTATTGATTGTCTTCCTTATGAGTGGCGGTCAGGGACGAGCGATGGTCTTTTCCTACCAATCTATCCCCCTAGGAGCATGCACGTAGTGCTTTGATTTTTGATGACTTCTAAATTTTTGCAACAAGTATATGAGTTCTTTTGATTAATGTTGAGTCCATAGATTATACGCACTCCTTCACCCTTCCACCATTGCTAGCCTCTCTTGTACAGTGCAACTTTCGCCGGTACCATATACCCACCATTTACCTTCCTCAAAACAGCCACCATACCTACCTATTATTGCATTTCCATAGCCATTCCGAGATATATTGCCATGCAACTTTCCACCGTTCCATTCATATGACACGCATTACTTTTGTCATATTGCTTTTTGCATGATCATGTAGTTGACATTGTATTTGTGGCAAGGCCACCTTCATAATTTTCATACATGTCGCTCTTGATTCATTGCATATCCCGGTACACCGCCGGAGGCATTCATATAGAGTCATATCTTGTTCTAGCTTTGAGTTGTAAATCCATAAAAGTGTGATGATCTTCATTATTAGAGCATTATCCTAGTGAGGAAAGGATGATGAAGACTATGATTCCCCCACAAGTCTGGATGAGACTTCAGACTTTACAAAAAGAAAAAGAAAAAGAAAAAAAAGAGGGAGAAAGGCCAAAAAAAGCCAAAAAAAGGAAAATAGGAAAAGAAAAAGAAAAGAAAAAAATAAAATGAGAGAAACAGAGAGAAGGGACAATGCTACTATCTCTTTTTCCACACTTGTGCTTCAAAATAGCACCATGATCTTCATGATAGAGAGTCTCATATGTTGTCACTTTCATATACTAGTGGGAATTTTTCATTATATAACTTGGCTTGTATATTCCAATGATGGGCTTCCTCAAAAGTGCCCTAGGTCTTCGTGAGCAAGCAAGTTGGATGCACCCCACTTAGTTTCTTTTGTTGAGCTTTCATATATTTATAGCTCTAGTGCATCCATTGCATGGAAATCCCTACTCACTCACATTGATATCTATCAATGGGCATCTCCATGGCCCGTTGATACGCCTAGTTGATGTGAGACTATCTTCTCCTTTTTGTCTTCTCCACAACCACCATTCTGTTCCACATATAGTGCTATGTCCATGGCTCACGCTCATGTATTGCGTGAAATTTGAAAAAGTTTGAGATTATTAAAGTATGAAGCAATTTCTTGGCTTGTCATCGGGGTTGTGCATGATTAAATACTTTGTGTGATGAAGATAGAGCATAGCCAGACTATATGATTTTGTGGGCATAACTTTCTTTAGCCGTGTTATTTTGAGAAGACATGATTACATTGATTAGTATGCTTGAAGTATTACAATTTCTTATGTCAATATGAACTTTTATTTTGTATTCATTTGGATCTGAACATTCATGCCACAATAAAGAAAATTACATTATGAATTATGCTAGGTAGCATTCCACATCAAAATTTTCTTTTTTATCATTTACCTACTCGAGGACGAGTAGGAATTAAGCTTGGGGATGCTTGATACGTCTCCAACATATCTATAATTTTTGATTGTTCCATGCTATTATATTACCCCTTTTGGATGTTTATGGGCTTTATTTTACATATTTATATCATTTTTGGGACTAACCTACTAACCGGAGGCCTAGCCCATATTGTTGTTTTATTGCCTGTTTCAGTATTTCGAAGAAAAGGAATATCAAACGGAGTCCAAACGGAATGAAACCTTCGGCATCGTGATTTTTTGGAAGAATATCATCCGGGAGGCTTGGAGATCAGGTCAGAAGACCCTCCAGGAGCCCAGGAGATAGGGGGGCGCCCCCCCTACAGGGCGCGGCCCCCTGTCTCGTGGACCCCTCGAGCACCTCATGACCGACTTCTTTTGCCTATATAGCCCTACGTACCCTAAAACCATCAAAAATAAAGATAGATCGGGAGTTCCGCCGCCGCAAGCCTCTTTAGCCACCAAAACCCTGCCGGAGAGGAAATCCATCACCAGTGGCCATCTTCATCATCCCGGCGCTCTCCATGACGAGGAGGGAGTAGTTCACCCTCGGGGCTGAGGGTATGTACCAGTAGCTATGTGTTTGATCTCTCACTATCTCTCGTGTTCTCTCTATGGCACGATCTTGATGTATCGCGAGCTTTGCTATTGTAGTCGGATCTTATGATGTTTCTCCCCCCTCTACTCTCTTGTGATAAATTGAGTTTCCCCTTTGAAGTTATCTTATCGGATTGAGTCTTTACTTTGAGAACACTTGATGTATGTGTTGCCGTGTTTATCTGTGGTGACAATGGGATATCACGTGCTACTTGATGTATGTTTTGGTGACCAACTTGCAGGTTCCGCCCATGAACCTATGCATAGGGGTTGGCACACGTTCTTGACTCTCCAGTAGAAGCTTTGGGGCACTCTTTGAAGTACTTTGTGTTGGTTGGATGAATCTGAGATTGTGATATGCATATCGTATAATCATGCCCACGGATACTTGAGGTGACAATGGAGTATCTAGGTGACATTAGGGTTTTGGTTGATTTGTGTCTTAAGGTGTTATTCTAGTATGAACTCTTTTATAGATTGACCTGAAAGAATAACATTGAGGTGGTTTCATACCCTACCATAATCTCCACGTTTGTTCTTCGCTATTAGTGGCTTTGGAGTGACTCTTTGTTGCATGTTGAGGGATTGTTATATGATCTATCTATGTTATTATTGTTGAGGGAACTTGCACTAGTGAAAGTATGAACCCTATGCCTTGTTTCCTATCATTGCAATACCGTTTACGCTCACTTTTATCATTAGTTACCTTGCTGTTTTTTATATTTTCAGATTACAAATACCCATGTCTACTATCCATATTGCACTTGTATCACCATCTCTTCGCTGAACTAGTGCACCTATACAATTTGCCATTGTATTGGGTGTGTTGGGGACACAAGAGACTCTTTGTTATTTGGTTGCAGGGTTGTTTGAGAGAGACCATCTTCATCCTACGCCTCCTACGGATTGATAAACCTTAGGTCATCCACTTGAGGGAAATTTGCTACTGTCCTACAAACATGTGCACTTGCAGGCCCAACAACATCTACAAGAGGAAGGTTGTGTAGTAGACATCATTGGCCAGTATGTGGATAACTTTAGTAAGCTAGCACGTTATGCCCCAGATGACGTTGCTACGGATGCAGCTAAGCAAGAGAAGTTTCTGGAAGGACTGAATGATGAGCTGAGCATGCAGTTGATGGTAGCAAGTTTCAATAACTACCAGGAGTTGGTAGACCGTGCTCTTATGATTGAAGGGAAGCAGCAGCAGATGGAAAACCGCAAGAGGAAGTATGGATAAGGAAAGTACAATTCTGGAGCTCAGCAGAAGCCACGTTTTACCCCGAAGTCGGGAGGACATTTCCAGCATACCCATGGAGGAGGTAACTCGCATAATCATAATGGCCCCAAGAATGGGAATGGAGGAAGCAACGACCAGAACCGTACCAACCCATCAACCCCAGCTAAGAAAGATCTGAGTCTAGTCACTTGCTTTAAGTGTCAGAAGACTGGACATTACGCCAATGAATGTCCTGAAGGCCAGAATGGAAATGGCAATGGAAGCTCGGGGAAGAAGTCGAACCCTTTCAACAGGGGACAGGTGAACCACGTTAATGTGGAGGAGGTTGAAGCCCAACCAGATGCAGTAATAGGTAAGTTTTTGGTTAAATCATTTACTGCAATCGTTCTTTTTGATACTGGTGCATCACATTCATACATATTGAGGGGATTTGTGGATAAGTATAAACTGCCCACCAAAGTTCTAGGAACACCCATGTTAGTAAGCTCACCAGGAGCGGAGTATATGGCCAGTCGAGGATGTTTTCAAGTGCCATTGAGTATAGGCAAGCATGTCTTCCCCTCAGATTTAATCATTTTGGAATCTCAAGGTTTGGATGTGATTTTGGGTATGGATTGGCTATTGATGTATGAAGGAAACATCGATTGCTCTAGTAAGTCAATCTTGCTTACCACCCCAGAAGGGAGAAGGATCAAGTATGTATCAAGACATGAGCCGAAGAGGATGCACGTAAATTCCTTATCAGGAGTTGTGCAGGAGGAAGTACCAGTGGTGAAGGATTTTCCTGATGTATTTCCGGAGGAGTTGTCAGGCATGCCATCGGATAGAGACATCGAGTTTTTGATTGAGCTTTTGTCAGGCACAGGGCCGATATCTAAGAGACCGTACCGGATGCCCGCTAAGGATTTGGAGGAAATTAAGAAGCAGATTAAAGAGTTACTGGATAAAGGATATATTCGCCCAAGTTCTTCGCCTTGGGGATCACTAGTACTTCTAGTAGAGAAGAAAGATGGATCATTGAGGATGGTTGTTGATTATCGAGGATTGAATGCAGTAACAATCAAGAACAAGTACCCACTGCCGATGATCAATGATCTGTTTGACCGATTGCAAGGAGCTAAGGTATTTTCCAAGATTGATTTGCGATCAAGATACCATCAGCTGAAGATTCGAGAGTAGGATATACCTAAGACGGCTTTTACCACTAGGTATGGGCTGTACGAGTACACTGTTATGTCATTTGGTCTGACTAACGCACCTGCCTATTTCATGAACATGATGAACAAGGTGTTTATGGAGTTTTTGGATAAGTTTGTCATGGTGTTCATTGATGATATTTTGGTCTACTCGAAGAACGAAGAGGAGCATAAGGAGCATTTGTGTTTGGTACTGGAGAAGCTCAGAGAACACCAGTTGTACACCAAGTTCAGCAAATGTGAATTTTGGTTGAAGGAAGTTGGATTCCTCGGACATGTTATATCCGGAGAAGGTATAGCAGTAGACCCCACCAAAGTTGTCACTGTGACAAACTGGGAAGCACCAACAACAGTTGGAGAGATCTGGAGTTTCCGTGGACTCGTAGGATACTATCGGAGATTTATTGATAATTTCTCAAAGATTGCAAAATCAATGACGGAATTGTTGAAGAAGGATACCAAGTTCATTTGGACTGAGGAGTGTGAGGCCAGTTTCCAGGAGTTGAAGGAATGTTTGGTTACCTCACCAGTGTTGATTCTGCCAGATCAGAGCAAGGATTACGAGGTGTATTGCGATGCTTCACATCCAGGACTTGGAGCAGTGCTTATGCAGGAGGGGAGAGTTGTTTCGTATGCTTCACGACAGCTTAAACCTAGTGAGTTGAATTATGCCACACATGATTTGGAGTTAGCAGCCGTGGTGCATGCATTGAAGACTTGGAGACATTTCCTTATCCGAAATCATTGTGAGGTGTACATGGATCACAAGAGTTTGAAGTACATTTTCACGCAGAAGGAGTTGAATCTCAGGCAAAGGAGATGGTTGGAACTCATCAAAGATTATGATATGAGGTTGCATTACCACCCGGGAAAGGCTAACGTAGTAGCCGACGCGTTGAGCCGTAAGAGCCATGTCAATACACTAATGACCGGAGAGTTATCGAAGGAGTTAGCCGAGGACCTTCGTGAGCTATGTTTAGAGATAGTTCTGAGAGGCTATGTAGCAGCATTGGAGATTCAGTCGACTTTGATGGATAAGATCAGAGAAGCTCAGAAGACCGACAAGGAAATTGCCGCCATAAAGGAGAAGATGAGCAAAGGTAAAGCTAAGGGATTTCGTGAGGATGAGCACGATACCCTATGGTTTGAAGATCGTGTTTATGTGCCTAATGACCCGGAGATCAGGAAGTGATTCTACAAGAGGCCCATGATTCACCATATTCGATTCACCCAGGAAATATCAAGATGTATTTAGATTTGAAGGATACTTTCTGGTGGACCGGAATGAAGAAGGATATTGCATAGTATGTAGCAGTTTGTGATGTATGTCAGAGAGTAAAGGCAGAGCATCAGAAGCCAGCAGGATTGTTACAACCATTGCCAATACCCGAATGGAAGTGGGATAAACTAGGCATGGATTTCATTACGGGATTGCCCAGGCTCATTCAGGCTATGGCTCGATTTGGGTTATAGTCGATCATTTGACGAAGGTAGCTCATTTCATCCCAGTAAAGACCACTTACACCAGTGTTAAGTTAGCCAACATATACATGACCAGGATCGTATGTCTGCATGGAGTTCCGAGGAGCATTGTATCAGATAGAGGAACTCAGTTTACCTCAAAATTCTGGAATTAGTTGCACGAAACTTTGGGTACCAGGCTAGAGTTCAGTACAGCCTTTCATCCGCAGACAGATGGACAGACCGAGAGGGTCAATCAGATTTTGGAGGATATGCTGAGAGCTTGTGCGCTAGATTATGGATCTAGTTGGGATGACAATCTGCCTTACGTAGAGTTTTCTTACAACAACAATTATCAATCCAGTTTAAAGATGGACCCTTTCGAAGCCTTGTACGGAAGGAGGTGCAGGACCCCGTTGTCATGGGACGAAGTTGGAGACCGCCAGTTGTTTGGACCAGATTTGATTAAGGAGTCTGAATAGAAGGTGAAATTGATTCGCGATAGGCTAAAAGTAGCCCAGTCCAGGCAGAAAAGCTATGCAGATTCAAAATGCAAGGAGACAGTTTACGAAGTCGGAGATAGAGTCTATCTTCGGTATCTCCACTTCGAGGAGTTAGGCGTTTTGGTGTGAAAGGAAAGTTAGCACCACGTTTTGTGGGACCATACAAAGTTTTGGAGCGTATGGGAGAAGTTGCCTAGCAGTTGGAATTGCCCGAAGGTTTGTCAGCAGTTCATGATGTATTCCACGTCTCCCAGTTGAAGAAGTGCCACGCAGAGATGGCTGATATACCACTGAGAGATATAGTGCCACTAGAGGCGATTCAGTTGGACAACGATTCGACCTATGAGGAGAAACCAGTTAAGATTGTTGAGTATGCCAGCTGTCATGGAATTAACACGTTAGATGTCCTCATGAAAGGACTTAGTCATGGAGCCATTGCAACGGGTTAGCTTGAAGGGGTTAAACCGGACAAGGGACACGGGAGTTTATACTAGTTCGGCCCCTTCGATGAAGGTAAAAGCCTATGGCTGTTGTGATGGGATTGATTGGGTTTCGATGACCAGGGAGCGAAATACGCTTGCCTGAGTCTCGAGTTGTTGTCTGTTGTCCCTGAACCGCCGACGGGTCGTCCCTTTATATACACAGGTTTACGCCCGGCCGGTCTATAGAGCCCCGAGGCTGACTCATACAAAGTGTCCGGCTCGGTCTCTCCTTCCCTAACTTATATTACAAGTTTACATAGTCATGGCGGTTTACCACTATGGGCCCTAATCCGCCTTTGGGCTGTGGGCTTCTAAGCCTCATTAGTAAAACGCCATCTTCTGGATCTTCATGGGCTTCAGCATAGTCTAGGGTGAACCGGGCCCTCCTGGCTGGTTTACACTCAGTAGCTATATCCTCAACATTAGGCCCCAGATTGATTTGAATTTGTTCATGTCAATCTTCAATACTTCAAAGATATCTTGTAGGCGTCTTCTTGTATTTTCGTAAACCGCCATATCGTCTTCTCCTGTAAATTTTGAAAACCGCCATGACATCATCTTCTGAACATAGTAATGGTCCATCATGACATCATCTCTGTATAAAAAGATTAAAAAGATTCCCTTCACTTAATGGTTATCCCAAAAATCGAGGCGACAGGCGCACCCATTCTGCCGTTTCAGGCTCCTTGATTCTCGCGCCTGCCATTTTACTCTTTCCTCTATAAATAAGGCCCGAGGGCCCTTCTCTCTTTTCCCCTTGTGTGCCTTCTTCTTCCTCGCGACGCCCAAGCTCTGAAGCTCTGCCGCCGTCCGCTATCCTTGAAAACTGCATCGACAAGGGCAGCTGCATCAACCTGAATCGGACCAGAAACTCGTCGCACCCCTCCGCAGCAAACCTACAGTGGTAAGTTTCCTTTTTCCTTCATCTTTAGATCTGTTTTTAGGGTTTGCGAGCTCCTCCGTACAGTTCTTCATTCTTCTTCTTCGTCCTTCCTTCTGCCGCGGTAGTTTTGATCCAATAGTAGTGTAGATCTCATGCGGTAGTTACTCTGCATGCGTTTTTAATGCTAGCAGATCGTTCTTTTACTTTTGTAGAGTACACGACCTTCCCTATTCTGCTTAGCACCTTTAGAGACTTCAGAAAAAAATTGCTTTACAGATGTGCGGTAGATCCAAATAAATTTGATCATTGTGTGAAACCTATTTCTGTCAACACTTAGCAGAAATTTTGAATCCTGGCCCTTCTGCCTATGGGCTGTTTAAACTTTTGATAGCCAATCCGCCATATATCATTAGCCCTCTCTTAAACCGCCAACTGAACCTTGCATAGTATTTTCCCCCGGTTTAACACTGGATTGTACACCTTAAACCGTAAATTGTAAATCGGCACTTGTTTTTTTTCAGTTCCCCCTTCCGTAATGACGAAACAATTTGCTGCTTGCAATTGGGTTCCATCCCGGATCACGGAAACACAGATCAACGGTTATGTTACCACTGGTGCTTTAGCCTCAAAAAGAGTTCTCCACTGGCGAGTCCCGGAATCGGAATGTCCACCTGAACCTCAAGAAGGAGAGGTGATTGTTTTTATGCAACACTTAGACCGGGGATTCAGTCCGCTCGGATCAAAAAAATTCCGGGATGTCCTCGCAAGCTTCCAACTCCATCCGCAAGATATTGGTCCAAACTCTGTGTCCAATATATGCAACTTTCAAGTTTTCTGCGAAGTTTATCTTCAAGAAGAGCCAACCGTGGAGCTGTTCCGGGATTTCTTTCATCTGAACCGCCGCACCGAATTCTCAGATGGTCCCAACACATAGCTTGGCGGCATTTCAATTCAAAAAAGGAAAGAAGTCATCTTCCCTCATGCAAAACATCATAGCCATCCTAATGATTGGAATCAGACCTGGTTTTACTGTCAGAACACTGCCCCTGATGCAGAAAATCCTTTGCTGGGTTATCGTCCTCACCGACTTAGCAACGGCCACCCATTACCTTCACGCTTGACCGCCGCAGAACGGAAGAATTTTGCACCTCAACTCGCCAGGCTCCGGGCCCTGATGGCCAACGGTTTAACTGGCATTGATCTTGTCCGCTGCTGGGTTTCTTGGGGCATTTTACCTTTAAGCCGCCGCCCCGGATTGATGCATGAATATACTGGTGATGTCAAAGACCCTCAACGATTTCATGAAATAGCAATGACCGATCTTGAAGTTACTGAATCGGTGAAGAAAATGCTTGATGAACCGATGTTTGCATGCAGCCAAACTGGGTTGGCTCCGTTTTGCGTCTCCAATAAACCGCCAGCGGTAAAGTTCATCTAAATACTTTACTGATTTGCTTCCGTATTGACTGTATACTAACCTTGTGTTAATTTCAGGCTAACAGCTCCTTTTGGAAACGGACTAAACCGGCCCGGGCTCCTCGTGCAAAGACCAAGGCCACCAAGAAAGCTGGCAAGAAGAAAACCACCGAGTCTTTTGATCCGCCAGAAGATGAAGAATCAGACGCTGAGGTAGAACTTGACTCACTTGGTTCCTTTTTCGTTCATCTTATTGACAATGACTATTCCCAGGATGATGCTGAGGCCAGCCGTGCAGAACATATTGAGGTAATCCTTCTTTCTTCCGATTCAGATCTTGTACCGGTTCAAAGAATTCGCAGAACAATCTGGAAAGTAAAACAATCTCACCCCCTTGGTCATTTAGATCCAAAATTTTCTTTGAAGACACAGCAAGCTGAAGAACGTCGCACAAGCTAGCATAGCGGTCAACAAATCACGTCATCCGGTTTACCTGATACGCCAACCCGGAAACGCTGTCCAGAGGTGACTTGTTCTCCTGAAAAACATTATCCTTTGAAAGGTTTCTTTCGATGCCCTCTCAATCCATCTGACCCGAATTACCAGGCTTCTTCCAACTCGTCTGGCGGTTCTTCAACCACTCAGCTGCCTCCTCTCAAAGTCGTCGCTGGGTAAGTATATTACTCCTTAATTTGTTTGTTTCATTTATCGGTTTACCATATTCTAACCTTTGATGTTGCAGTGGCAAGGCTCGATTAAGTAAGAAAGCCAAGACCAGCGACCTTACTGTTGATGTTAATCAGGAGAAGACTCCAGAGCCTCATGGCGAAGACCCTAAAGTTGCCATAGACAGCTCTGCTGGGCAAAACCAAGATGTTGATGCTAACCCACCAGAGGTTGAACCGAATGTAGAGGTTGATACTTCACATCCTCCTGCTCCTCCAAGTCTGACAGTGGAATAGCAGGGCTCAACTGTTGATCCGCCAAGCCCGGTTAACAAACCGCCAAGCCCTGCTACCAAGGCGCCAAGCCCTGTTAAGAATGTCAATTCATCCAGTCCGGCCAAAGATGACGACGTTGTTGTTACTGGCACTACATATACCGCCCCCGGTAATCCGGTTGCTCTATCAAAGCACACTGCCAAGGATGAATTTGCTGCTATGAGCAAGGGGAAGGGGAAGACTGATTTGTCAGCTTATGTCGATCTCTCTGCTCAAGACCTTCACTCCGGCTTCTTGAACCGGCTTTTCACAAGCTGTGATTATGAAGCTGGTTTAGTAAATCTGATGAAGGAGCGCTATGAGGTAAACAGTTTTGCTCTTTGCTCTGTACTTTCCTTGCATTGTAGCCCCCAAGGGCCGGTTTGTCTTTTAGAAAGTCAAACCAGGACTTTGTATATTCCATACCATACTTTATGAAATTTCCTTGTGTATTTATGATCAAACACACATTATCCCCCAAGTGCCATGATTAAAACTTGTATTAATCCTTGGGACTTCAATAATCAGCAGAAAAATGGTCCGCATTAGCCCCCAAGTGCCAAGTGTATAACTGGTTATATGCTTGGGACTTTAACAAAGATATTGACATGCTCTCTTACTGTTGCAGAGTGAGATAAACCAACAAGTCTCACAAATTGTTGACCTTCAAGAAAATCTGAAATCCCAACAAGCAGAAACCACCAAGGCTAAGGATGAGTTGAAAACCGCCTTAACCACCATGGAGCAGCTCAAAGAATGGTTCAAGTCTGAGCAGGCCAACTAGGATACCGAAAAGGCTGGATTGCTGAAACGGGCGGAAAACGCTGAGTCAGCTCTTAAACCGGTGACAGAAGAGCTTACTGGATTAAAGCACCAATTCAATGCCATGACCTCTGCAATATTCGGTAAGCATTGTTTACCAAGGCTTTATGAATACTCCGCTTTGAAATTTTCTCCGGTTTAACATGAACTTCTTAAACCGCTATAGGTAGTCGCATTGCTCATCTGGGTTCTGATATGCGGAAGAAACTCAAGGCCGCGTATACGCTGATTGAACAGCTGTATACCGGCGTCCAATGGGTTATCTGCGCCACTTCTTATGACAATGCAGCTCCAACACTGATCAAAGACACGCTGGACCGGCTATCTATGACACCAGCGCAGATAGAAGAATTGAAGCGATCCGCTGCCCGGGCTGGCACTTTACTAGCACTGACTCGAGCCAAAGCATGGATAGCTGATCTTGATCTGGCTGATATAGCCAAGGGCTTCCCCAGTGCACAAGAAAATGGCGAAGTATTGGACAACGACGCCCTCAAACGGGTAACAAGGAAGATGCGTCCTCTAGCAAGTCAGTTGGCAGAAGAGGCTAACCTGACGGTTCACCGGTCCTTCTATGACGCAAACAACAAACGGGTTGAAGCTGTCATTCCTGAAGTGCAGAACCTTATTCCACCAATCCGTAAGCACACTTACGCCCCTGACATTGATCCGGCTGAGCTTATAAGTGAAGAGGCTGTCTTTAAGGCTTTAACCCGGATTGACTGTACCACCAATGACTTCCAGCCATTGGATGGGAAGGAGGAGGCTGAACCGATGCCACATGACCCATCTACTTCACATCAACCCGGCGGCGAAGCTTAATCCGTCAATTCGGTTGATATATTAGAAACTATCCGTTGTGAAACAATTCCATATTTTGGGCCTATGTGCCTTGTAATAGGGTTGCAAAAACTATTTTGATTTGCTGCCATCGTGCAAGAGATACTTTATGTGATCCGCCATGTTAATGTCAATTTTGGTTCAGGTATCATAATATGCAACTCCTGTGTGTGCATAAAAAAGAAAAGGGTCCTGGCAGTTTACCGTCGGACGGGTCATGATGATACTGTGTGGAAAGCCAAAGCGGAAGATAATCTTTCTAAGAAATTGAACCGCATTAGCTGCAGCATCACACTTGCTAACAGGCTCCGCTTCAACCCACTTGGTGAATTTATCAACTGCCACCAACAAGTGGGTCTTCTTGTCCTGGGAACGCTTAAAGGGTCCCACCATATCAAGCCCCCAAGTAGCAAAAGGCCAAGTGATAGGAATCATCCGTAGTTCCTGAGCCGGAACATGAGCTCTGCGTGAAAATTTTTGACAAGCATCACATCACTTTACCAGATCCTTCGCATCAGCATGAGCTGTCAACCAGTAAAACCCATGACGAAAAGCTTTTGCAACCAGGGACTTTGAACCGGCATGATGACCACAATCCCCTTCATGAATTTCCCGTAGGATCTCTTGGCCTTCTTCCGGAGAAACACAACGCTGAAATACGCCTGAAACGCTACAGCGGTGTAACTCGCCATTGTGAATAACCATGGACTTGGACCGCCGGACTATCTGTCGATCCAGAACTTCAACATTTGGTAGCTCGCCCCGGCTCATATACGCCAGATATGGAACCGTCCAATCCGGTACAACATGTAAAGCGGCCACCAACTGAGCCTCCGGATCAGGAACAGCCAAATCCTCTTCTGTAGGCAACTTAACAGACGGGTTATGCAAGATATCTAAAAATGTGTTAGGATGTACCGGTTTACGCTGAGATCCAAGCCGGCTCAAAGCGTCTGCTGCTTCGTTTTTGCGCCGATTGATATGCTCAACCTGATACCCTTTGAAATGACCCGCCATAATATCCACCTCATGCCTGTAAGCCGCCATGAGTAGATCCTTAGAATCCCAAGTACCAGAAACTTGTTGAGCCACCAGATCAGAATCTCCGAAACAACGAACTCGACTTAAGTTCATCTCTTTGGCCACATGGAGACCATGGAGTAATGCTTCATACTCAGCTGCATTGTTAGTACAAGGAAACATCAAGCGGAGGACATAGCAAATTTTATCACCTCGAGGGGAAGTAAGGACAACTCCAGCCCCCGATCCTTCCAACTGCCTGGATCCATAGAAATGAATAGTCCAGTACGTATTATCCGGTTTATCTTCCGGTGCTTGCAACTCGGTCCAGTCATTGATAAAATCCACAAGAGCATGAGACTTGATGGCTGTTCGAGGTACATATTTTAAACCATGTGGACCAAGCTCGATTGCCCACTTTGCAACCCGGCCAATTGCTTCCCTGTTTTGAATTATATCGCCCAAAGGAGCAGAACTAACCACTGTGATTGGATGGCCTTGAAAATATTGCTTGAGTTTTCGACTGGCCATAAAAACCCCGTACACCAACTTCTGCCAATGTGGATAGCGTTGTTTGGACTCGATCAAGACTTCACTGATGTAGTATACAGGTTGTTGAACTGGATATTCCTTCCCAGATTCTTTACGCTCAACCACAATTGCCACACTGACCGCTCGGGCATTGGCAGCCACGTATAACAGCAAAGGCTCATGATCAACTGGGGCTGCAAGAACCGGCGGTTCAACCAACTGTCGCTTTAGCTCCTCAAAAGCCGCATTGGCTGCGTCACTCCAGACGAAATCATCCGTCTTCTTCAACATCTGATACAAAGGAATTGCCTTCTCTCCCAAACGACTGATAAACCGACTAAGGGCTGCAATCCGACCTGCGAGACGCTGAACATCATTGATACACTTCGGTTTAGCCAAGGATGTGATTGCCTTAATTTTTTCTGGGTTAGCCTCAATGCCCCTGTTGGATACAAGAAACCCGAGAAGCTTGCCTGCCGGAACACCAAAAACACATTTATCCGGATTAAGCATCATCTTGTAAACCCGAAGATTGTCAAACGTCTCCTTGAGGTCATCTATCAGTGTTTCTTTCTTCCTGGATTTCACCACAATGTCATCCACATAGGCATGAACATTACGCCCAATCTGCATGTGAAGACAATTTTGCACACAACGCTGATAAGTTGCCTCAGCACTCTTGAGCCCAAAGGGCATAGAAACATAGCAGAAGGCTCCAAAGGGAGTGATGAAGGTTGTCTTCTCCTGGTCCTTAACTGCCATCTTGATCTGATGATATCCTGAATAAGCATCCAAAAAACTCAGGCGCTCACAACCCGTCGTCACATCAATGATCTGATCAATACGCGGGAGAGCAAAGGGATCGGCCGGGCAAGCCTTATTCAAGTCCGTGTAGTCCACACACATACGCCAAGTGCCGTTTTTCTTAAGAACCAGCACCGGATTAGCCAACCATTCAGGATGAAACACTTCGACGATAAACCCAGCAGCCAACAGTCGGGCTACCTCTTCACCAATTGCCTTGCGTCTTTCTTCATTAAAGCGACGAAGAAATTGCTTGACCGGTTTAAACTTCGGGTCAATATTAAGATGTGATCAGCGAGTTCCCTCGGTACACCTGGCATGTCAGAAGGCTTCCATGCAAAAATGTCCCGGTTCTCACAGATGAACTCAATGAGCGCGCTTTCCTATTTTGGATCCAGATTGGTGTTGATGCTGAACTGCTTGGATGAATCGCTAGGTACGAAGTCAACAAGCTTATTCTCGTCAGCCGGTTTGAAATGCAGGGTTGGGTCATGCTCAGTGGTGGGCATCTTTAGAGGGGTCATATCTGCCGGATCAACATTCTCCTTATAAAACTTTAGCTCCTCTGTAGCACAAACTGCCTCGCAATCACCTTCCTCGCAATCCAACACGATTTTCTGACTTCCATGAACCGTGATAGTCCCTTTATGACCCGGCATCTTGAGCTGCAAATAAATATAACAAGGCCTTGCCATGAATTTTGCATAAGCCGGCCGCCCAAACAGCGCATGATACGTGCTCTGGATTCTCACTACCTCAAAGGTCAATGTCTCAGACCTAGAGTCCTGCTCATCACCAAACACCACTTCCAAAGCGATCTTACCTATGGGCTACGCCGATTTACCTGGTACCACGCCATGAAAAACAGTGTTGGATGGTTTAAGATTCTTATATGTCAACCCCATGCGATGGAATGTCTCATAATACAGAATATTGATACTGCTTCCTCCATCCATGAGTACTTTGGTGAACTTATAACCTCCCACCTGAGGCGCCACCACCAGAGCTAGTTGACCCGGATTGTCAACCCAGGGCGGATGATCCTCCCTACTCCACACAATAGGCTGTTCCGACCACCGCAGATAACGTGGAACTGTCGGCTCAACAGCATTGACTGCCCTCTTGTGAAGCTTCTGATCACGCTTGCACAGACTAGTGGTGAACATATGATATTGCCCACCATTCAACTGCTTTGGGTGACTCTGGTAACCCGACTACTGCTGATTCCCTTGATTATTCTGCTGGTTATTACCACCTTCGTTGTTCTGGCTGCCATGATTATTCTGAAACCCAGAGTTTGAACCGCGGCCACCATGGAAACCTGGACCAGAACCGCCCGATGGACCCTGATCATACCAGAAAAGATCAGAGTTTTTGAATTCCTTCATAATGTTACAATCCTTCCAAAGATGCGTTGCAGGAACTTCCTTGGTCCCATGTTTTGGACAGGGCTGATTCAACAAACGCTCCAGATTCATCGCCCCGCCGCTCTGGGGCGGTTTACCTTTTCGGCGCTGCACATTAGCGTTAGCCACAAAATCTGAATCCGCTTTACGCTTACCATTATTCCCATGGCCTCCTTGGTTGTGCTTCTGTCCCTTTGCACCGCCATTCTTCTTTCCCTTCTCCGGTTTCTCATTATTAGAATCGGGATCCTTGGTATTATCAGAATCGGCATATTTTACCAAGGCTGCCATGAGGGTCCCCATGTCGTTGCAGTGGCGCTTGAGCCGTCCCAACTTCATCTTCAGTGACTTAAACCGGCAATTGTGCTCCAGTGTGATAATCGCTTGACCAGCGTTAATCCGGTCGGACGAGTGCAACACTTCTGAGACCCGGCGTACCCAATTAGTTCTGGACTCGTTCACTCCTTGAACACAAGCATCCAGATCCACAATGGACATGGGCTGTTTGCACGTGTCTTTGAAATTGGCTATAAACCGGGCCTTCAACTGATCCAATGACTCGATGGAATTAGCTGGTAGATTTTTCAACCAAGTACAGGTTGTTCCCTCCAACATCATCGTGAAGTACTTTGCACAAGCTGCTTCATCTACATCCAGCATCTCCATTGCCATCTCATAACTCTCGACCCACGCCTCAGGTGGCTGATCCGCCATGTAATTAGGCACTTTGCATGGACCCTTGGAATCTTTGGGCAGACGCACATTATGGAGAGCCGGAATAAGGCACGGCACTCCCCAGGAACTGAAGGCAAGCCCGGTGCCTCGGTCAACTGATGCTGCCGGCTGAACCGGGGCGGGTTGATAACGACCCAAAGCGGCATCCCTTTGTGCCCTGCCATGATCCACCACATCTTGAGCATTAAGGTGCCGCGCGCTGCTAGACACCTCCGGTTCATCCATACGCCTGTTATAACTTGAGCTTGGATGAGGGGTTGAGTGAATTCTATCCCGGCTATATGAATAAGCCTGCTGCTGCACCACAGCGGTTTGAAGAAGGTCTCTCACCCGCCGCGTCTCGACTGCTGCTATTGAATCACCCTCCATCAGAATGGCTGCCAGGCATGAGGCTGCGGCAATCATGTTATCCAGAGGGCTCGAGAAGTGACCCGACGGAGTAGACACGTATTGCGGCGGGTTATCTGTTCGTCGGGGCGGCTTTGTCATCCGTAGTTGATCCGGAGCTGTCCTAGGCGCCTCAGTCTGGTTTGCAGCTGCCGGATTGCTCGGCCCAGCACCTGGCGTCTGAAAGAGATTTAACCCTTCGTAAACCGGCGGCAGACGTGACCGGTACTTCCTTCGCATTACATCCACTAATACGGTCCGATCCAGCATAAGCTGGTAATTTTGTGCCTGTATCTGCTGTGATTGGGCATCCAAAGCGGCCCGTTCTTCAGCCATCCTAGTATCCTCTGCTGCTAGGTCCTTCTTAGCCTGTGCTATTTGGTCCTGCAGTTTCGCAACGTCCGTGTTGTGCTGATCCCGCGTCTTCGGGGTGACTATTGCGGTTAACAAGGTCGCCCAGGCATGCATCAAACCGGAGAGGACTTGCGCCGGACGGCGCGCCGGGACTCCTGCCGCGGCTGCTGATCCGGTATTCATCGCCGCGGTAGATGAAGACTGTAACATGGGTTATGTTCCGACCATGTAAACAGCAACCCGACTTGGCGGTTCAAGGAGGTCCGGAATACTGTTGCCATCGGAATATCTTCGAACGCACCACTATGAATCTGGTACAAGGACTCGGTTTCGCCAGTGGATGACTCGTCGTCGGAGTAGACGGCTGTCTCGCTTTCAGACACTGGTTCATATCTGATCCCATGGACACATCCTACGAATGCACGCTTCACGGCGGGCTTAACCCGGGCTGGACTCGCACCTGAGCCGTCTCGACGAGGTCGGTGCAGATGTCCGGCTTAGGGCCCGGTTCGCCGATCTTGCCGATGAAGACATGAATTCTGCCGAAGGGAACCCAGTACCCGTACTCGATCGAGCCGGCCTCGGGGCCCCATCCTTCGTTGTCGATGTAGAGCTTGCCGCGACGACTTCTGGTCATCCGGCCGATCACGTACCCCTTGAGTCCTTCAGAGCAGCCCTTCAAGAACTCGACACCATCGTGCGATAGCCCCACGGTGGGCGCCAACTGTCGTGGAATTAACACGTCAGATGTCCTCATGAAAGGACTTAGTCGTGGAGCCATCGCAATGGGTTAGCTTGAAGGGGTTAAACCGGACAAGGGACACGGGAGTTTATACTAGTTCGGCCCCTTCGATGAAGGTAAAAGCCTACGTCTAGTTGTGATGGGATTGATTGGGTTTCGATGACCAGGGCGCGCAATACGCTTGCCTGAGTCTCGAGTTGTTGTCTGTTGTCCCTGAACCACCGCTGGGTCGTCCCTTTATATATACAGGTTGATGCCCGGCGGGTCTACAGAGCCCCGAGGCCGACTCATACAAAGTGTCCGGCTCGGTCTCTCCTTTCCTAACTTGTATTACAAGTTTACATAGTCATGGCGGTTTACCACTATGGGCCCTAATCCGCCTTTGGGCTGCGGGCTTCTAAGCCTCATTAGTAAAATTCCATCTTCTGGATCTTCATGGGCTTCAGCATAGTCTAGGGTGAACCGGGCCCTCCTGGTCGGTTTACACTCAGTAGCTATATCCTCAACACCAGCCGAGTCACCCGCAGCAAGGTTATCAAGTTTTGCAAAGTTCAATGGCGCCACCACACAGAGAACGAAGCCACCTGGGAGCGAGAGGAAGATCTGCTGAAGGACCACCCTCACCTATTTTCTAGCCAACCCGAATCTCGAGGGCGAGATTCATCTTAAGGGGGGTAGGTTTGTAACATCCCAAATTTTCAATTTGGAATGTTATACATAGATCATCATTGCATATCATATTTTATTGCATTTTGGCTTGATCCTAGAAATTCTACGCAACTCAAGGACCCCGGAGAGAGTTGGGGATTTCGTTATTTTCATATTTGAGTTTTCTCAAATTTTGAAAATATGATCCTTTGATTTATTTATTTTATCTTCAATTATTTCTACTATGAAAATATGAGAGAGGGAATACAATGACTTTCCCAAAATAAAGAAATATTGAGGATTTAATAAAAAATCAAATAAGATTTTATTTTGGAGTTTTTTTGCTATTTTATTTGAATTTAGGAAAAATGCGTGTTTTTAAAAATTACATTTAGGCCCCAAATAAATGTTCATCTTAACCGGCTTGATTTTAGAAGTCGGGGAAAATTTATTTCGGGATTTTTGGAGTCCGTTTAGTATTTCTTTATTAGATCGGTTTTTTTTTCCGGTTTAGTTATTTAGCGAACGTCCGTCTGTACGTTCGTTTTAACGAACGGTTTTCGTTTTTCCACAGACAGCGAACGTTCGTTTGTTACCCTGTTCGTCCTTTTCTTTTTCTCGGATTTTTCCGCGATTATTTCTGATTGTGATTTCTGATCCGATTTTCGTTTTAATTTATCTTTTCGCTCGTTTATCAGAATCAGGCGATTAAAGCGCCTAGAGTTTCGTCTCGAAACCTTCTTTCCGTTTAATCAACTCAAACAAGTTTTTGCTTCTGTAAAATTTGACTTAGGTCCAGATTAGTAAACAAAGCTTGTTTCTTTCGCAGTTCGATTTTCGTTGCTTCGTTCGATTAGATTTCTTTTGCCAACCGGAGTTCTTAAGTTGAACTTTCTGTTTAGATCTCTTATTTGAGTTTTACCTGTGCATTAGATGAGTACTTATTGTATGCTTGTTTGCGATAGAGTACCCGGAGTGCGCCGCTTGCTACTTCGAATCCCTAGGTTTCACGGATCATCAGCAAGGCAAGTAACACTTTGATCATACCTCTTTACTACCCAGTTTTTATGCATTAGATCAATCCACAAACAATTGCATGGTTAGGATTTGATTAATATGGGGGTTTTGGGAAGTAGATGAGGTAGTACCTATCAGCAGTTTTATTATCAAACCCTTGGGAGTTACTTCTACGTTTGCTTATTATGCCATGCTATGCTTGTAGACGTGGATTGGGTGAGTGAATTTCCATGACAGATGTGAGATTGTTAATTAATGGTTTATTTAAGGTGGCAACTTTAATACACATCTGGGTGGATTGAGGCACTTGGGTATTCCAGGATTGCCTGTTTGTTTTGGACCGCCACCCAGGCTCAAAGGGATCATAAGATTATTCATGCTAGAAACTTCTGTGTGCAGCCACATGCTATTATGGGCTCTAGCATAGTTGATTAAGTCATGCGAACTCTTACAGTGGTAGACTAGCAGATGTAGGGGAAAGTAGGTGTACATGTCTACCCATCGTAAGGTGCTAGCACTTCTGAAAGACTATGTCTCGGTCATCCGTTTCTCAAACACCATGTAGTGTGAGAAAACCACCGGAGGAGATCGAGTCGTGTGGGAAAAGTGCGCAAACCTCTGCACAGTGTATAAACTAATCATGATTAGCCGTGTCCCTGGTTATGGACGTTTTGAGTATCTAGTACTTGGATTATCATGTGAATCTCATCATGTTACATTAATTAATATTGTTCGGTTTTTAATGATGATTTTTAATTGGGATTGAGAATGCTGTCAACCATTCTCAATGTTTAACAACCACCGTTAAATAAAATTTTATTTCTTTGCAATAGGGAAAATTTGGCTTTATGCAAAATTGTAACCATAGAGCTTTCCACCAGCCATATTATGCATGTAGTATAGCTTATTCCTTTCATTACTCTCTATGTGTTACATTGCCAGCATATTCCATGTGTTGACCTGTTTTCGGGCTGCAACGTTCATGTTGCAGACTTTTCAGACAACGAGTAAGATGCCTTAGGATTGTGGTTCTATACTGAGTGATGCCGTTGGAGTTGATGGACTCAGTTATCTTCCAAGCCTTCCGCTGTTATCGTTATTACATGCCCTTAAGCCATATTTATTGTAATAAGCTCTCTTTTGAGACATTCAATGTAATAAGTGTGTGATTGCCACTCTGTTATAAAGCCTTCAAGTACTGTGCGTGTCAGCATTACTGATCCAGGGATGACACTGATGCACAGAGATCAAACTATTTGAGGTCTGGCCGCTACAGCCGGCTCGAGCGCCGCCTCGCCGCCCTGAAACAACTCCCAACCACCGGTCCACCGCCACCCCGGCCAGCCCTCTAGGCCCCCCTTCCCCCACCCTGAACCCTAAGATAGATAGTGGGGTACCTCTCAGGCGAGCCCCCATCCCCGCTGCGGGTGGTTCTTCCTTAACTCCGGTGAGCCCCCCCAACCCCTGAAAATTGACTGACCCACAAGTCGATTCAGTCGACCGAAGTGTGGCTAAATCGGAGCAGAGCAGCAGCATGAGCGAGGGGGAGAGTAGCAGCAACGCGAGCGAGCGAGAGCCGGAGCAGCAGCAGTTGGGCGAGCGAGCGATGGAGCGAGAGCCGGAGAAGCAGCAGCAGCGCGAGCGAGAGCTGGAGCAGCAGCTGCAGATCCGGCCGGTATGGACGCCGCCACCGAAGGGGCCTCGCACTGGGGAGAGCCACCATGGAGATGTCGCCCATGGCGCCGGCTTCAAGGTAGCCGCTCCATGGGGGTGCGGGATAGAGCATCGTCGGCGCCGGGAGGCCGGGTTAAGGAGAAGGTGCGATGCGATGAGTGTACAACCTCTTTGGTGGCGCCGAGTAGGCCTTGGCTTCGTCCGAGGAGTCGGTGAGGATGTTGCGGTTCCGGTGGAGCGAGTTAAGGCGGTGCTGTGGGGATGGAGCAGCCGCGATAGACGAGGCGATCGTCGGAGCAGCTCCTTGGAGGTGGAGGACAGGGCGGCTGAACCGGCAGGACGACGAGATGGACGACGGATCCTCATCCGGGGAGGTGGATGAGGGACGTCGAGCTGTTGCGGTGGACGATGTGGTCGGGGAAGAGGCTCCGGCTGGGCAGCAGTGAGGTGGCGGACGGAGGAGGGTGGGGTTTCGCGGCTGGAGCGGAGAGGTTATGACAAGCCTAATGTGTAGTAATATTGTACTTGTGCGTACCAAATCAATTCGCACTTCCCTCAACTAAAAAGAAAACGAAAAAAATAAAACTATTCACACCACACAAAGAGAGAGTCTTGCCCCGTTTTACTATACAAATGCTATTCAAAGCTACTCCCTCCTTCCATCTATATAGGGCCTAATGCGTTTTTCGATGCTAACTTTAACCAAATATTAGAGCAATAATATATGACATGCAACTTACACAAAGCACACCATTAAATTCTTCTATGAAAGGTTCTTTCAGTGATATAATTTTCACATTGTGCATGTCATTTACTATTAATCTTGTCAATAGTCAAAGGCAGTCTTAAAAAACTCATTACGCCCTATATAGATGGAAGGAGGGAGTATGAATCCATGTTATGTCCAATTAAATTTTTTCGCTTGCTGTATAATGCATGTAACCTACTCATACCAACATTTTAGTGCATTCCAAATGTCTATACTACCGTTGCAATTCGAACTGAATTTGAATTCGTTTCTCTATTTCATAAGAATCTACAATCATGATTGTTGCCACTTCAACCATCATTCGTGTATTACTTTAATAACACACCACATGATTACTATAGAGATATATATGAACTATGTGTACTACATGAACTCGAATTCTATTTTTTGAATACACTTGATGTTGATTCCAAATAATAGTAAATTTGATGTACTTACTCTATATTCATAATCTACACCATGTTCCATATGTACACCGTGTTTATCACACAAAGTATAGTGTTGTAACGCCCCGATGTAACTTTCCATATTTGTAACTCCAACTCTTGCCATTTTCGGCTATGTGTTATGATATTCCCTCTGTGGTTGGGTTTTTGTCTTTCGTTTTGCATTTTGTTCATGTCATGCATCTCATATCATGTCATCATGTGCATCTCATTTGCATACATGTTCGTCTCATGCATCCGAGCATTTCCCCTGTTGTCCGTTTTGCAATCCGACACTCCCACATGCACCGGTGCACCCCTCTTTTCTCTTTTCGTGAGCGGGTGTTAAACATTCTCGGAATGGCCCGAGGTTTGCCAAATGGCCTTGGTACACCACCAGTAGACCACCTGTCGAGTTTCATTCCATTTGGAGGCCGTTTGACGCTCCAATGGTTAACCGGATAACCGCAAAGGCCTCTTGTGTGTTGTAGCCCAACACCCCTCCAAAACAGCCCAATAACCCATCCAAACCCCCTCAACGTTCTCCGTCGTTGGATCACTATCGTGTGGGCGAAAACCGCACCTCATTTGGAGTCTCCTAGCTCCCTATAAATATGTGATCCCCTCCGAAAATCTCGCAGTCCAAACCCTAGCCACTGCTCCCCTCGCGCCGCCGGACACGTTCGGGCGACGCCGGACGCGTCCTCCACCGCCTCCGCACCACTCCCATGCTGCCACATGGCACACCGCCACATTCCACCGCCGCCGGCCGGCGAGCCCGCGCGGGGCCCTCCGGGCCCGGTCGCCGCCGTCCGCGCCCCCG
>NC_057798.1:479954742-479964252 GCF_018294505.1 Triticum aestivum | reverse complement strand
CGGACGCCGCCCCCGCGCCGCCCGGCCTCGTCGTCGCCCCCGCCGGCCCTGTCCCTCCGGCCATCTCCCTCCTCTCCAACTCCGGCGAGCTCCCAGGTCATCCTCGAACCACGCGCTCCAGATCTGGATCCAGATCCAAGGTTGACCCCGAAAATTCCACCAAGTCCCTTTTTCTGTCATATTTTGGTGCCCCCTTTGACATGTCATAACTCGAGGACCATAGCTCCATTTCATGCCCATGATATATCAAATGTTCATTATGAGATGCTCTTCATTTTGTTCCATTGTGCCATGCTTGTTGGAGTTCATCTTGATGCCTAAATCATCGTTGCAAGAGTGCTATGTGATGTTTACTGCTGTGAATTATCAGATTATGATGTTTTGTTATTTTTGTTGCATTTGATGTGTGCATCCTTTGAGCATGAGCTCTACATGTGTTTTGATCTATGTCATTCCATCTTACAGAGGTGCTTACCATGTATTTTTTTGATAAATGTGGTGGCTAGCACAAGCATGCAAACTAGGCTTCGTGATGTTGCTGATTTCAGTCCCTGTTCTGTTGTTATTTTGATGTCATGTAAACTTGATGCTACAGAGAGATCCATGCTTATTTTGAGATACTTCAGTAAGGATGTTTTGAACATGTGGTTATGCTCTATCCATCCATGCCCCTTGCAATTATGCAGTAATCTAGCATGTCATTTTCTTGCTCTACTTTTGCTATAAAATGTTCCTAGCAGAATATTAACATGCTATTCAATTTTTCCATGGTTGTTGTTAGTGATCCAAGCATGCTATGAACTTGCTCTTGCCACGGTTAGCTTCATGAACATGTCGTCTTGCTGTTGGTATGCTTGTTTTGTCATGCAATGCTTTGTGATGAGTGGTTTGAGCTCGCAAAGATGCCTTCATAATTCTGTTAATGCCATGCTCTGTTTTTTGGCAAGTCTGAATCTGTTAACGTAACTTGCTATGTTTACATGGGTGACATCATATCTTCTGTTCATTTTTGGCTCATGATCAGTAAGGGATTTGTGTTCTATGCATTTAGTAGATGCATGTCATACCTTGATTTTCTATGATATGTTCCTGTAGCATGGTGTTTGCTTGCTCTAAACATGGCTTCCTGATGTTATTTCTGGCATGTTAGTTTTTTTCTAACTCTGTGATGTTGTTATCTTTTGCACTTTTGCCATGCTTGTTTGAACCTTCTATTGTGTGATCTAGCCTTAGCTAAGTGTTCCTATTTTGTCCAGAATCTCTTGTAGATCACTGCCATATGCTTTGTTGCTATGTTGGAGTACAGTAGCTTAGTCTCTTGTTGCATGCTAAGTAGCATCGTGCTGTTAATCGCAGAATTGTGTCATTCTTGTTTTGCTTGCCATTTGCAAACCGTGCATCCGTTTCCGGTGATCTTTATATCGATTTCAACCGAAATCACCTCATCTTTCCAGAGGCATACTTGGTTTTCCAAGTTGATGCCTTGATCATTCTTTCCCTTCCGGAGCACGCTTATGCATTGCATATCATATCTTGCATATCATGCCATGTATTGCATCATGTTGCTTGTGCATTGCATCGTGATTGATTGTTGTTCCATTGCTTGTGTCCTTGCCCTGGGTAGAGCCGGGAGACGAATACGTGAACGAAGAACCTGTTGAGTACGTTAACGACGATCAATCTTTCAACAACTCTGTGAACTTTGCAGGCAAGATGACCATACCCTCGATATCACTTCTATCTTTGCTTTGCTAGCTGTTTGCTCTATCGCTATGTTTGCGCTACCTACCACTTGTTTATCATGTCTCCCATATTTCCATGTCAAGCCTGTAACCATCCTTCCTAGCAAACCATTGTTTGGCTATGTCATCGCTTTTGCTCAGCCCCTCTTATAGCGTTGCTAGTTGCAGGTGAAGATGAAGTTTGTTCCTTGTTGGAACATGGGTATTTTGGGATATCACAATATCTCTTGTTTACTTAATGCACCTATATACTTGGTAAAGGGTGGAAGGCTCGGCCTTATGCCTGGTGTTTTGTTCCACTCTTGCCGCCCTAGTTTCCGTCATACCGGTGTTATATTCCTTGATTTTGCGTTCCTTATGCGGTTGGGTGATTTATGGGACCCCCTTGACAGTTCACCTTGAATAAAACTCCTCCAGCAAGGCCCAACCTTGGTTTTACATTTGCCTACCTTAGCCTTTTTCCCTTGGGTTTTCGCGAGCCCAAGGGTCATCTTTATCCCCCCCCCCCCCGGGCCAGTGCTCCTCCGAGTGTTGGTCCAAACTAGAGCATCGTGCGGGACCGTCCCTTGGCGACTTGGGTTACGTTGGTACCTGTATGCTTTGCTTATCCGGTGCCCTAAGAACGAGATATGTGCAGCTCCTATCGGGATTTGTCGGCACAGTCGGGTGGTCTTGCTGGTCTTGTTTTACCATCGTCGAAATGTCTTGTAAACCGGGATTCCGAGACTGATCGGGTCTTCCTGGGAGAAGGAATATCCTTCTTGACCATGAGAGCTTGTGATGGGCTAAGTTGGGACACCCCTGTAGGGTATTATCTTTCGAAAGCCGTGCCCGCGGTTATGTGGCAGACAGGAAGTTGTTAACGTCCGGTTGTAGAGAACTTGACACTTGACTTAATTAAAATGCATCAACTGCGTGTGTAGCCGTGATGGTCTCTTCTCGGCGGAGTCCGAGAAGTGAACACGGTTTGGGTTATGAATGAACGTAAGTAGTTTCAGGATCACTTTTTGATCACTTCTAGCTTCTCGACCGATGGGTTGCTTCTCTTCTCGCTCTTACTTGTGTATGTTAGCCACCATATATGCTTAGTGCTCGATGCAGCTCCACCACCTTACCCCTTTCCTACCCATGAGCTTAAATAGTCTTGATCTTGCGGGTGTGAGATTGCTCAGTCCTCGTGACTCACAGATTCTGCCAAAACAGGTGCAGGTGCCGAGGATACCAATGCAAGTGGCGCAACCGAGCTCAAGTGGGAGTTTGACGAGGACCTTGGTCGTTACTATGTTTTGTTTCCTGATGATTAGTAGTGGAGCCCAGTTGGGACTATCGGGGATCTTGCATTTGGGGTTATCTTCTTTTCATTTGTATTTGACCGTACTCGGTCTATGAGTGTATTTCGAATGATGTATGAATTTATTTATGTATTGTGTGAAGTGTCAATTGTAAGCCAACTCTCTTTATCCCATTCTTGTTCATTACATGGGATTGTGTGAAGATGACCCTTCTTGGGACAAAACCTACAATGCGGTTATGCCTCTAAGTCGTGCCTCAACACGTGAGAGATATAGCCGCATCATCGGCGTTACAAGTTGGTAATCAGAGCCATCCCCGACTTAGGAGCCCCCCTGCTTGATCGAATCGCTGGCGTTGTTGAGTCTAGAACAAAAATGTTTTGAGTCTTAGGGTTATATATATATCAGAGAGTAGGATTCCTTTTACTCATCAGTCCCTTCGTCGCTCTGGTGAGGTCTCCTGACGTAGATGTTTTGAGTTTCCTCTCCTCAAATTTCACTTAAAAAAATTAGAATCACGCGGGTATCTTGGGATCATTCCGATAGTCTTGTGACGAGAACATTGTTCTTGGTGCCTCCTGACATTTAGGGGTTGTGGCAGTGTCCCGTGGAGTTGAGCTCCAAGGTGTTGTCGTCACAATTTTATCGTTGTAGTTCTGGAATACCTGAGTTTTGCCGACATCGAAAATCTCTTTTATGCAGTTGTTGGTGAGATAACCTCGACGTCACCCAATACTTGGGAGTTCGGGAGTATTGCCATAACTCGTATAACGGATGCTTTTCGAAGGTTGAGGTACACAATTTCTGAAGGTTTCTTGGTTATGTGTTGACGGATGGATACAGCTGGATGTAGGGATTGTTAGTTTGGGTGAGATATATTGCTTCCCATGTATCCCCAACACCTGATTGCATAACCAGAAAGTTTTGGGAGTTTATAGGTGGGATTCAAGTAGCTCTAGCATTTCTTCCCGCAGATATTTGGTTTGTGATTGGGTAATCCTTAACACTTATTTGTTCCAGTCGTACCTTGGTTTTTCTTTCATCAATCTCTTATCAAGTGGCTTCTCACCTTAATGGACGTGTGATGTTAGCTTTGGAATTCATTCGTTCATCCTTGTTCGAATGTTTATTGTGAACACTATATGTTGCAATTTCTAGTCTTTGATTCTACTTATCTATCATGTCAATGGTGGTTCTAACGGATGTCATCTTCCTCAGGATGGCTCCGCCAAATCGCAACAACCCGGATCGAGGTGAAGAAGGTCGATCGAACCCACCACCTCCGCCACCTCCTCCGCCTCCGGAGGCATGGCAAGCTGTTGTGGTGGCCACCAACGCCAGTACCCAGATGCTTTTGCAAATCTTGCAAGATCGCAACCAAGGCCAAGGCAATCAAGGGAATCAAGGTCAAGGGCAGTTCAATCATCAGCCTCAGTTTCCTACCCTCAAGCAGTTCCTTGCAAATCAGCCGAAGTCTTTCAGCTACTGTGCCGAGGCCACAGACGCCGATGATTGGCTCGTGGATATCAACAAGCATTTTGAATGTAGCAATGCCAGGCCTGAGGACTATGTCAAGTTCCCTTTCTTTCAGCTCAAGGACCAAGCAGTTGATTGGTTCCAGCAATACAAAGATTCCAGAGGAGGTAGATTGATTACTTGAAGTGACATCTGTCGGGACTTTAAAGCTCACCACATTCCTACCAGTGTTGTTGAGAGCAAGCGTGAGGAGTTCCGTAATCTCAAGCAAGGCAGCATGTCTGTGTACGAATACAACAAGCAGTTTCAGAAACTTGCTCGCTTCGCTAAACAAGACGTTCCTGATGAGAAGAGTATGATTTATCAATTCAGAGGTGGCCTCAGAGAGGATCTGCAGTTAGCTCTCGTTCTTGTTGAGCCTACTCAGTTCGATCAATTCTACAATATGGCCCTCAAGCAAGAAGGTGCTCAGCTCAAGTGTGAGGCTTCTAAAAAGAGAATCAGGGATGCAGTTCAGTCTTCTTCTTCCTCACAAGTGGCAGCTAAGCAGCAGAAGTTCTACCTTCCTCCTCCTCCGTTTTGTCAGCCTTACCAGCAGAAGAACTCAAGTGGTCGTGGATCTTCCCACCCACCCAACCCAGGCTATCAGAACAAGTCAAATTCTCAAGCTCCAAGGTCAAATGCTCCTTATCATCGTCCGCTCTCAGTGGTGACTTGCAACAAGTGCCAGCAGAAACGTCACTACGTGAACAAGTGCTTCAACCAAAGGCGCCTTCCGCCTCCTCCTCCTATGAGATCTTCAAGCAATGAAGTGGTCAAGCATAATTCCAAATCTGCAAAGGTGAACATGATGAATGCAGCGCAAGCGGAGGAATCTACTTATGTGATAATGGGTAATCTCTCAGTTAAAGATATTCCTGCAAAAGTCTTATTTGATACTGGTGCATCGCATTGTTTCATGTCAAGATCGTTCTTTGCAAAGAATGATTTTACTTGGTCTTACCTGGATAAACCTTTGGGTGTTGTTTCTCCGGGGAAGTCAATGAGAGCCAACTCGATAGTTCATGATGTCTCTATCAAGATGGGCAACTATAAATTTCTGGTTAAACCAATTGTTCTTGGTGACTCGGATATTGATCTAATTCTCGGGATGGACTGGCTTTCTAAGCACAAGGCTTAGCTTGATTGTGCTGCCAAGGAGATTCAATTGACACACTCTTCTGAGGATGTGATCATCTATGCCGCTCGTGATGAAACCATTCGGTTATTTTCTCTCAATGAGAAGGGAGAGCTAGATGCAATCTCTCAGATTCCAGTCATTTGTGAGTACCAAGATGTCTTTCCAGAAGAGCTTCCGGGTATGCCTCCGCACCGGCCAGTCGAGTTCGTTATCGATCTTGAGCCTGGCACTAAACCCGTTTGCAAGCGTCCATACAAGCTTGGACCAAAGGAGCTGAAGGAATTGAAGAAACAACTCGATGAACAAGAGCGTCTGGGTTCGATCAGACCGAGTTCATCTCCATGGGGTTGTGGAGTTCTTTTTGTCCAGAAGAAGGATGGCATGGACCGACTGTGCTTCAATTACCGTCCATTGAATAAGAAGACAATCAAGAACAAGTATCCACTTCTCAACATCAATGAGCTATTCAAGCAACTCAAAGGTGCTAAAGTATTCTCCAAGCTAGACCTTCGTATGGGTTATCGTCAGATTCGCATTCGCGAACAAGATATTCCCAAGACAGCATTCAGAACAAGTTTTGGTTCTTATGAATATATTGTCATGTCTTTCGGCCTTGTCAATGCTCCTCCAACGTTCTCTCGAATGATGAACTTCATCTTCAACCCCTACCCCAATGAATTCGTCTTGGTGTATCTCGATGATATCTTGGTCTTCTCCAAGAATAAGAAGGATCATGCCGAACATTTGCGATTGGTGCTCGACAAGCTCAGAGAGTATCAATTCTATGCCAAGTTTTCCAAATGTGAGTTCTGGCTTGATGAAGTTCTTTACCTTGGTCACATCATCTCTGCCAAGGGCATTGCTGTTAATCCCGAGAAGGTGTCTGTAGTTGTGAATCGGGAACCTCCTCAGAATGTCAAGCAGCTCCGTAGTTTTCTTGGTCTTGCAAGCTATTGCCGAAGATTCATTCAGAACTTCTCTAAGATTGCAAAGCCTCTTTCCAACCTCCTCCAGAAGCATGTCAAGTATGTCTGGTCGCCTGAGTGTGACGTTGCTTTCAACACCCTCAAAGAGAAGCTAGTCTCAGCTCCTGTCTTGACTCCTCCTGATGAATCCAAACCATTCAAAGTTTTCTGTGATGCCTCTCTTCAAGGTCTCGGTGCTGTGTTAATGCAAGAGAAGAAAGTTGTGTCCTATACCTCTTGTCAGTTGAAGCCCAACGAAAAGAACTACCCCACTCATGATCTTGAGTTGGCGGCAGTTTTCCATGCATTGATAACATGAAGACATCTCTTGTTGGGAAGGCAAGTGGACATTTTCACCGATCACAAGAGCCTCAAGTATATCTTCACTCAACCCAACCTCAACCTCAGGCAAACTCGATGGGTCGAAATGACTCAAGAGTACAATTGAAGTATTGAATATACTCCAGGCAAGGCCAATGTGATTGCAGATGCTTTGAGCAGGAAGGCCTATTGCAACAGTTTAATTCTCAAGCCATTTCAACCGGATCTCTGTGAAGCTTTCCGCAAACTCAATCTCCAAGTTGTTCCTCAAGGCTTTCTTGCCAACCTCCTAGTCTCTCATACTTTGGAAGATCAAATTCGTGAGGCACAACTCCTGGATACCATGGTGAAGAAGGTGAAACGTGGTATTGCCAAGGGCATTTCCAAATACAAGTGCTATCGCTTGGATGACAAAGATACTCTATTCTTCGAGGATCGAATTGTGGTTCCTAAAGGCGATCTAAGGAAAGTCATTATGAACGAGGCACACAATTCCCTTCTATCCATTCATCCGGGGAGTACAAAGATGTACCATGACCTCAAGCAGTCGTATTGGTGGACTCAAATGAAGCGAGAAATTGCTCGATTCATGAATGAATGTGACATCTGTAGAAGGGTGAAAGCAGAACACCAATGACCAGCTGGTCTCCTCCAACCTCTTGCTATTCTAGAATGGAAGTTTGAGCATATCGAGATGGACTTCATGACTGGATTTCCAAAGTCCAAGCGTGGGAATGATGTTATTTTCGTTGTCATTGACAAGCTTACTAAAGTGGCTCATTTCCTTCCTACCAAGGAATCTATCACAGCAGCTCAGCTGGCAGAGCTATACACCTCCAGAATTGTCTCCTTGCACGGTATTCCGCAATTGATCTCTTCAGACCCCAGAAGCATTTTCACCTCTAAGTTCTGGACTCCTTTCAGAAGGCCATGGGCACCAACATTTGCTTCAGCACAGCTTTCCATCCTCAAACAAGTGGCCAAGTCGAGCGAGTCAATCAAATCCTTGAAGATATGCTAAGGGCTTGTGTCATTTCCTTCGGTATGAAGTGGGAAGATTGTCTTCCATATGCCGAGTTCTCCTACAACAACAGCTTCCAAGCGAGTTCGGGCAAGGCCCCATTCGAAATTCTATATGGCATAAAGTGTCGTACTCCTCTCAATTGGTTTCAGACTGGTGAACGCCAACTTCTTGGCAACAACTTGATCACAGAGGCTGAAGAAATGTGTAAAGTTATCCGTGAAAATCCCAAAGCCGCACAATCGCGCCAGAAGAGTTACTATGATAGCAAGCGCCGTGACTTGGCTTTCGAGATCGGAGACCATGTCTACCTCTGCGTCTCTCCAATGAAAGGCACTCGTCGCTTCGGTATCAAAGGGAAGCTTGCCCCTAGACATGTGGGTCCTTTCAAGATCATTGGCAAAAGAGGCGATCTCGCCTATCAACTTGAGCTTCCGTCCAACTTTGCAAACGTGCACGATGTGTTTCATGTGTCACAGCTTCGCAAGTGCTTCAGGACTCCTGAGTGCACTATCAACTTCGAAGAGATTGACCTCCAAGAAGATATGTCTTATCATGAGCACCCCGTTTCTATTCTTGAAGAAACCGAGTGCAAGACTCGCAACAAGTCTATCAGATTCTTGAAAGTGAAGTGGTCACACCATTCCGACCGAGAAGCCACCTGGGAGCGCGAGGACTACCTCCGTTCCGAATATCCAGAGTTTTTTTAGTCCTAGATCTCGGGATGAGATCCTTTCGTAGTGGTGGAGTGTTGTAACGCCCCAGATGTAACTTTCCATATTTGTAACTCCAACTCTTGCCATTTTCGGCTATGTGTTATGATATTCCCTCCGTGGTTGGGTTTTTGTCTTTCGTTTTGCATTTTGTTCATGTCATGCATCTAATATCATGTCATCATGTGCATCTCATTTGCATACGTGTTCGTCTCATGCATCCGAGCATTTTCCCCGTTGTCCATTTTGCAATCCGACACTCCCACATGCACCGGTGCACCCCTCTTGTCTTTTTTCGTGAGCAGGTGTTAAACATTCTCGGAATGGCCCGAGGTTTGCCAAATGTCCTCGGTACACCACCGGTATACCACCTGTCAAGTTACGTTCCATTTGGGGGTCGTTTGACGCTCCAATGGTTAACCGGATAACCGCAAAGGCCTCTTGTGTGTTGCAGCCCAACACCCCTCCAAAACAGCTCAATAACCCATCTAAACCCCCTCCACATTCTCCGTCATCGGATCATGATCGTGTGGGCCAAAACTGCACCTCATTTGGAGTCTCCTAGCTCCCTCTACCTATAAATATGTAATCCCCTCCGAAAATCTCGCAGTCCAAACCCTAGCCACCGCTCCCCTCGTGCCGCCGAACACGTCCGGGCGATGCGGGACGCATCCTCCACCGCCTCCGCACCGCTCCCGCGCTGCCATGTGGTGCGCCGCCGCTTCCCACCGGCGCCGGCCCGCGGGCCCGCGCGGGCCCTCAGGGCCCGGTAGCCGCCTCCCGCGCCCCCGCTCATCGCC
>NC_057798.1:479952040-479954317 GCF_018294505.1 Triticum aestivum | reverse complement strand
GCGCAGCCGTTGCCGGTCGGCACCGGTGCCCGCCGCCCCCGGTCGCCACCCGCCGCAGCCGCCGTCCCCGCGCCGCCCGGCCCCGTCCCTCCACCCATCTCCCTCCTCTCCAACTTCGGCGAGCTCCCCGGTCATCCTCGAACCGTGCGCTCCAGATCTGGATCCAGATCCAAGGTTGACCCCGAAAATTCCACCAAGTCCCTTTTTCTGTCATATTTTGGTGCCCCCTTTGACCTGTCATAACTCTAGGACCGTAGCTCTGTTTCATGCTAGTGATATATCAAAATGTTCATCATGAGATGCTCTTCATGTTGTTCCATTGTTCCATGCTTGTTTGAGTTCATCTTGATGCCTAAATCATTGTTGCAAGAGTGATATGTCATGTTTACTGTTGTTACTTAACAGATTATGATGTTTTGTCATGTTTGTTGCATTTGATGTGTGCATTCTATGAGCAGGAGCTCTACATGTGTTTTGATCTATGTCATGCCATCTTTACAGAGGTGCTTACCATGTATTTTTGTGATCAATGTAGTGGCTAGCACAAGCATGAAAAATAGGCTTCGTGATGTTGCTGATTTCAGTCCCTGTTCTGCTGTTATTTTAATGTCATGTAAACTTGATGCTACAGAGAGATCCATGATTATTTAGAGATACTTCAGTCAGGATGTTTTGAACATGTGGTTATGCTCTAACCATCCATGCCTCTTCTTGCAATTATGGAGTACTCTAGCATGCCATTTTCTTGCTCTACTTTTTCTATAAAATGTTCCTGGCAGAATGTTAACATGCTATTCAATATTGCCATGGTTGTTGTTAGTGATCCAAGCATGCTATGAACTTGCTCTTGCCATGGTTAGCTTCATGAACATGTCATTGTGCTGTTGGTATGCTTTTTTTGTCATGAAATGCTTTGTGATGAGTAATTTGAGCTCGCAAAGATGCCTTCATAATTCTGTTAATGCCATGCTCTGTTTTTTGGCAAGTCTGAATCTGTTAACGAAACTTGCTATGTTTACATGGGTGCCATCATATCTTTTGATCCTTTTTGGCTCATGATCAGTAAGGAATTTGTGTTCTATGCATTTAGTAGATTCATGTCGTGCCTTGATTTGCTATGATATGTTCCTGTAGAATGGTGGTTGCTTGCTATAAACATGGCTTCCTGATGTTATTTCTGGCATGTTAGTTTTTTTCTCTAAGTCTGTGATGCTGTTATCTTTTGCACTTTTGCCATGCTTGTTTGAACTTGCTATTGTGTGATCTAGCCGTAGCTAAGTGTTCATCTTTTGTCAAGAATCTCTCATAGATCACTACCATATGCTTTGTTGCTATGTTGGAGTAGAGTAGCTTAGTCTCTTGTTGCATGCTAAGTAGCATCGTGCTGTTAGTCGCAGAATTGTGGCATTCTTGTTTTGCTTGCCATATGCAAACCGTGCATCCGTTTCCGGTGATCTTTATATCGATTTCTACCGAAATCACCTCATCTTTCGAGAGGCATACTTGGTTTGCCAAGTTGATGCCTTGATCATTCTTTCCCTTCCGGAGCACGCTTATGCTTTGCATATCATATCTTGCATATCATGCCATGTATTGCATCATGTTGCTTGTGCATTGCACCATGATTGATTGTTGTTCCATTGCTTGTGTTCTTGCCTTGGGTAGAGCCGGGAGATGAGTACGTGAACGAGGAACCTGTTGAGTATGCTAACGAGGATCAATCTTTTGACAACTCTGAGAATTTTGCAGGCAAGATGACCATACCCTCGATATCACTTCTATCTTTGCTTTGCTAGTTTTTCGCTCTATCGCTATGTTTGCGCTACCTACCACTTGTTTATCATGTCTCCCATATTGCCATGTCAAGCATCTAACCATCCTTCCTAGCAAACCGTTGTTTGGCTATGTCACCGCTTTTGTTCAGCCCCTCTTATAGCGTTGCTAGTTGCAGGTGAAGATGAAGTTTGTTCCTTGTTGGAACATGGATATTTTGGGATATCACAATATCTCTTGTTTAATTAATGCACCTATATACTTGGTAAAGGGTGGAAGGCTCGGCCTTATGCCTGGTATTTTGTTCCACTCTTGCCGCCCTAGTTTTCATCATACCGGTGTTATGTTCCTTGATTTTGCGTTCCTTACGCGGTTGGGTGATTTATGGGACCCCCTTGACAGTTCACTTTGAATAAAACTCCTCCAGCAAGGCCCAACCTTGGTTTTACATTTTCCTACCTAAGCCTTTTTCCCTTGGGTTTTTGTGAGCCCGAGGGTCATCTT